>NW_003302550.1:24011103-24027642 GCF_000004255.2 Arabidopsis lyrata subsp. lyrata
TAGTGCTGGTGGTGCTGTTGGAGGGGGTGCTGGAGGAGGTGCCGGAGGTGGAGTTGGCGATGGAGGTGGTGGTGTTGGTGGTGTTATTGGAGGTGGTGTCGGAGGAGGTGTTGGTGGCGCTGTTGGAGGTGGTGGAGTTGGTTTAGGTGGTGGGGGCGGTCTTGTTGGTGGTGGAGGAGGAGGACTTGGCGGTGGTGTTGGAGGTGGAGCAAATGTTGGTGTAGGAGTTGGAGCCGGGGGTGGTGCAGGCGGAGGAGTTGGAGCCGGAGGCGGTGCAGGAGGAGGAGCTGGTGGTGGCGGTAGCGTTGGAAACCGACGGCACTAAATCAAAAACGGCAGTGACCGTTAACAATTTAGTACTCCATGCACGTTACCTCTTTAGTAGCTTGCATGCACGCTCGTTGTTATCACTTTTATCATATTCTCCTTGTACTAATATATAATAATTAATAAAACTCTTTCCAAAGATTGATATAACTAAACTAATGATCAAAAAAGATATACTTCAAATCAATGGCAATCGATGTCGTTGTTTTTTTTTATTCGTCAAATGATATCATTATATTATATGGTTAGAAAAGTCGCTATGAAACGCGTTTGTTATTACATGAGGAACGAAATTATGAAAAACGAAACATGAATGAGAAGGAATCGAATGTTTGGCTAAAATATCCGCAGGATTGTTTATTTCCTCGGCGACACCATGTGAAGTGACAATCTTCAAATCTTGTCTTCCATCGTCGTGCTTCCCTCAACCAATTGAAAACGTCAAAATTGAGCTTCTGTCCACTCAAGTCCACCACTTCTTTATTGTCACCTTCAAAACAGACCCTAGTATAACCCTTACTCCAACAATGCTGCATGGCCATGATTAAGGCTTGAAATTCACTCTCAACGACATTCCTTGTTTGATTTCCTTTAGCTTGACCCGCTCCCAGATAAGTGCCTTTATCGTTTCTTATAACCCAACCTGCTTGAGAAATCCTTCTAGCTGAAAAAGTGTCATCATAATTACATTTGATCCACTGTTGGTTTGGTCTTTCCCATCTCGATTCGGATCGTGCTTCAGAAGTGTTGTGCATTCGTGGCCCTCGAGTGTCTTATCGTTCTTGATCATGCCATTCTTGAGCATCTTCCTTCGCCTGTCTTAAGATCTTCCTCCATGATGTTGATCTTCTTTGAAAACAGAGTATATTGCGGCTTATCCATAATCTCCATAAAATCCACAAAGGAAAATGTCGGAGATGTGGAAAGCGCGTTGATGTGTTGCAAGTCATAATGGCCTTTATCTTCTTTTCCAAAGGAATTTTTGGATCTGTAATTGAAGATAGTGGAAATCCAGACCCTCGCCATACCGCCTGCGCTATGACACAATCAAAGAACAAGTGACTTGTTGTTTCCTCATTGGAGCAACAATAGCAACAAAGAGGTTGATTACTCATATGTCGATAAACTAGATTTGCTTTAGTAGCTAAAGCACCGGAGAGAAGTTTCCATAAGAAATGCTTTAACTTCGGAGCCGTGTTGATACGCCACACTTGAGCTTTAAGATCATTATCACCCGGAGTAGGCCGGACCTGTTGATCGCTTGGGAGGTGAGTCGCCAACCAGTAAGCATACTTCACGGTGTATATAACCTCTTTTGTGTAATGCCAACCCAATAGATCCTTCTCTGCCCCTGGACAAATCTTAATTGACAAAACTTTGTCTACATCTTCATGGTGAATCCACGCATTGACTCTGTTTGTATCCCAGCCCGTGTTTCTACTATTCAAAAGATCACTCACCATCTTTGGACCTATTGATTCTGATGCTGTCCTCGGCACCCGAGGAGGATGACAAGGTAACCACGGGTCTATCCAAGCATTTATTAGAGATCCATCACCAATACAAAACCTGAGTCCTTTTTTAACCAACTCCCGACCTTGTAGAATCGACTTCCAGTGGAACGATGCTTTCTTACCTTGACCTGCATTTAAAATATTTGAATCTAGGAAGTATCTACCCTTGAGAACTCTCGCCATAAGACATTCTGGGTGCTGCATAATCCCACACTTGTTTACCAAGAAGCGCCAAGTTGAATTTTTCGAGTTCTTTGAATCCTAAACCTCCTTCTTTTTTTGGATGACTTAATCTGTTCCAAGCAAACCAGTGAATACCCCTTTTGTCCTCACCCGAGCTCCACCAGAATCTTGCTAATAACCCATCGATTTCGTCACATATTTCTTTTGGAAGCTTAAAGAGATTCATAGTGTAAACTGGCATCGCCAAAGCTATTGCCTTCAAAAGGACTTCTTTGCCTCCCTGTGAGAGATACTTCTTACTCCAACCTTGAGTTTTATCCTTAACCTTTTCCACGATGTATTGAAAGAGATCCGCTTTCTTTTTATCAAATTGTTCTGGTAACCCAAGTACTTACCTCCTCCACCTTCATTGTGAATGTTTAGAAGATTGCGGATTCGCCTCTTTGTGTCTGGTTTTACATGATGCCCAAATGTGATGGCCGATTTCCGGAGATTGACCGCTTGTCCAGACACTTCTTCGTACTTACTCAAAATACTCTTAATCATTTGGCATGAATATTGGTTTGCAAGGGTAAAAAATAAGGAATCATTGGCAAAGAGGAGATGAGAGACTGCGGGAGCTTGTTGACTAACTTTGATGCCTTGGATCTTTTTGTTCTTCTCTGCTTGCTTCATCATATGGGACAACACTTCTGCGCATAATATAAAGAGATATGGAGAAAGTGGATCACCTTGGCGAATGCCTCTGGTCGGAGTGATATTACCGTGTGGAGTTCCATTGATCAAAACCGAATACTGAACCGTTGATGCAGAAATGAGGTAAACATCACTATTCCCTTTTTTTTTTTTGAAGTCGCTAAATTTCGTCAACAAACAATGATAACATGGGTTTTTTTATAAGACCACATACAATGGTCAGTTGAAAAAAAAAAATTCAACAGTTTAATCACTACAATGAGAGTGTTGAAATTAAAGAAGAGTACACATGATAAATAATGTGTTGAATTTAATAAAAAAAATATGGGTCATGCGCTGCCACATGTCAGTGTATGAGAAGACCGAATTTCTGTGTGTGGTCCACGCAGATAAAGAAAATAAACTTGCTCATTTTTATTTATCCTAATAATTGATCTCAATTATTTGATAGAAATCTACTTTGAAAATAAATAAGGGAAGGTCAATTTACTCGGGAGATAAAAGAACCACCACTGTTATTATAGAAGCGGTTGCATCTCATGATCTATGGATCTGGCATGCTTTTTTGGTGTCCGGACACATTGAACGATATCAACGTTCTCGATCGTTCGCCAGTGTTCGATGATGTTGAACATGGAAATACTCCAAGAGTGAACTTCTTTGTGAACCAACGTCCATATAATATGGCATACTATCTAGCTGATGATATCTATCCTTCTTATCCGACTTTCGTCAAATCAATAAGAATTCCTCAGAGTGAACCAGCCAAGTTATTTGCAAAACATCAAGAAGGATGCCGGAAGGACATCGAAGGTGCATTTGGAGTTTTGCAGGCTCGATTTAAAATCGTTCGTGAACCGGCTCGCATGTGGGACATAGACGAGTTGGTTATCATTATGAGGTCATGTATTATATTACATAATATGATTGTTGAGGATGAAAGAGATACATATTATGAGGTCATCGCATGTGTGTTTATTAGTTGTGTTGTGTGTTTATCAGTGTATTGTATTAAATTTCAAAAATTTTGTAATTTTATTTGTTTTATAATGATTATTTTTTGTTTTTATTATTTGCAAAAGAAATTTATTTATTTATTTATTTTTATATTATTTTAATTTATTTTTAATAGATAATTGTTATTAATATGTCATTAGAAAACAATAAAAAATGAAATTAAAATATGGTGGGGTAAGGTGTTGAATTTTATTAAACAAAACTAGATGATAAAAATTGAATGAGTGTTGAAGTATTAGGTGGAAGAAAGAGAAAATAATGTGAAGTGTTAAAAAATAAAAAATATGGTGTTGAATGTTGAAACCATTGTGGATGGCCTTAACCAACATATTTCCAATGATTGTGACAACATATTTCTAAGACCATCATCTCCAACCATAAGCTCTTCTAAAAAGCTTTTTAACAAAGAAAAAATGACTATTTTATTATAATTTTATTATGTAATTAAAATTTAATTTTAGAAAAGAAAGTGAACATATGTATGAGAGGCATGTGGCTTATTAGTGGCTTAAAGCATCTCCATCAAAGATGTATTGAAGAGACATTTATTAATAAAAAATTATAAAAAGAAGAGAGAGAAGAGACATTTTGAGAAACTGTTTCTCTGCACAAACATTTTGAAAAACTGTTTCTCTGATGTCATGCCACATGTAATAGTTCTAATGGTCCAATTAATAAAAAAAAAAAGAAAAAAAAAATTACAATCTTAAAATAATAATTTTTTTTTTTGAGAAACTTTGGGGGTTTCTATCTTACGGAGATGCTCTTAGTGGCTTTTAATAACTATTAAGAGCTCTTCTTCATTCTCTTAGACCATCTTTATCGGTACATCTGTACCAATGATCTTATGAATAAAAAAATAGAAATTAATAAAAAATGGGTCAAGAGCATATAGAACAGGTCTCAGACAAGATCTGTTCTTTCGGAGGTCTTGCGCCAGGTGGCGAAAGGTAAGTGGGTAACAATTTTTTAAAAAACCAAAAATGTTTTCATATCTCACTCTCTCTCCACCTATCATCATATTCTCTCTATCTTTCTCTCTCTCTTACCTTATTATAATACTATTATAATTATCATAATATCTATCTTTAAAGATATATCCATAAATATGCCCTTATATAAGAGCCATTCTTCATTCTCTTTCTTCTTTTTTCAATATTTTTATTTTTTTATTAATTTTTTTAAGAATTCCACACATTTTAGAACCTCTCATTGAGGATGGTCTAAATAATTAACCATGATATATGTAAAGCCACTAACAACAAACCAATTAATGAAACAAAGTTTAGAGCTTATGCAAGCTTCCTTCTTTAGTTGATCGGACCTCTTAATACTAGTTACTTCATAGTCTTGCTTGCTTTCAACCTCTTGCTATTGCATATTATCTTGGTCCCCATATGATTCGTCCTCTTTTGTAATCAGGCTCAATCAAACCTTACCTAGAAAAAACTACAAGAACCGAATTTAGATCTAACGTAAAATCACACATACGTTATTCTGTTCCTGGTGTATTCTTCACGATAATATAAGTAAATCATGTCTATTATAATTATAGGGTATTATTTAAAAGTACCAATTCCTATCTACTTTGAATATAGGATATACATACAGTATATAATCAACCCGTTCCAAGGGGTGATTCGAGCCATCGATTGAGGCATACTTTTATAACAAATACTTTCTCGCAATCAGAGGAAGTTCAATCCGGAATTCGGTTTTCTCTATAAAATATTTCAACTTTAAAGGAATAGTAAATTAGCAATTAGTGAAATTGAAGCTACTATAAATCCGTTATGTTGTTTGGTGATGGTTTAGATTAGTTTTTTCAGTCATAATTTTCTATTACAAAAAGAAATAAGTTTGACGAAAAAGAAAAAAAAAACAGAATTAAGTTTTGCTTTTGTTTTTTCTTTCAAATTTTGATTCGGTTTAAAATTCAATTTAGGGTTTTAAATATTTAGAATATAAAACTAACTTTTTCTAATATAAATGCTTTGACTAAAAGTGGAGTATCTCACATTCATCATATCGACATAATTTTTCTTTGTTTCTCGTATTCCTAGCTATGATATAAAATCATGTCTATATATTATCGGGCTAAAAAGTACCAATTCTCGGGATAGCATGCTTCAACGATTAAAGATATACAAGAAACTATTAGGAGATGATGGATCTCCTGTACTAGCGACAGAGTACATGAAGTGATGCACAAGAATACAACTTTCTTGTAAATATGGAAACTGTTTTAGGGTTAGAATCATTATATTTATAGAGTACTAACTATTACAGGACTAACTATTATTTCTCCATTGTACACGTTACCTCACTTCACTAATCTGGTCCGATCACCCCTACTAATTAATAGTTCAAAAGGCTAAATTCTGTTGAAATAGCTAGAAAAAAATTATCTCGAGGAGACGTGATGAATTTTGTCGACTACAGTGCGCTTCGACTACAGTGTGTTTCGACTACAGTGTGTACAGTGTAGAGTGTAGTGTGTGTTTCGTGTTTCGACTACACGCACTGCAGTGCATCGACTACAGGGATTTAGGGTAAAGTGTGTAAAGTGCTTCGACTACAGTGCTTTACTTCGACTACAATGCTCCTTCGGCTACGGTGCTGCTTCAGCTACGATGCTGCCTTGCTGCTTGTGCTGCCTTGCTGCTTGTGCTGCCTTGCTGCTTGTGCTGCTTCGGCCACGGTGTGCTGCTTCGGTTGCTTCGGCCACGGTGCTGCTTCAGCTGCGGTGCTGCTTCGGCCACACGGTGCTGCTTCGGCCACACGGTGCTGCTTCGGCCACACGGTGCTGCACGGTGCTGCTTCGGCCGCTTCGGCCGGCCACACGGTGTTGCTGTTTCGGCCACGCTTCGGCCACACGGTGCTGCTGCGGCCACACGGTGCTGCCACACGGTGCTGCTTCGGCCACACGGTGCTGCACGGTGCTGCTTCGGCCGCTTCGGCCGGCCACACGGTGCTGCTGCTTCGACCACGCTTCGGCCACACGGTGCTGCTGCGGCCCACACGGTGTGGCTGCGGGCGGCCACACGGTGCTGCGGCTACGGTGCTGCGGCCTGCTACGGTGCTGCGGCCTGCTACGGTGCTGCGGCCTGCTACGGTGCTGCTGCTGCGGCTACGGTACGGTGCTGCGGCCTGCTACGGTGCTGCTGCTGCGGCTACGGTACGGTGCTGCGGCTACGGTGCTGCTGCGGCTACGGTGCTGCTGCGGCTACGGTGCTGCTGCGGCTACGGTGCTGCTGCGGCTACGGTGCTGCTGCGGCTACGGTGCTGCTGCGGCTACGGTGCTGCTGCGGCTACGGTGCTGCTGCGGCTACGGTGCTGCTGCGGCTACGGTGCTGCTGCGGCTACGGTGCTGCTGCGGCTACGGTGCTGCTGCGGCTACGGTGCTGCTGCGGCTACGGTGCTGCTGCGGCTACGGCGGTGCTGCGGCTACGGCGGTGCTGCGGCTACGGCGGTGCTGCTGCGGCTACGGCGGTGCTGCTGCGGCTACGGCGGTGCTGCTGCGGCTACGGTGCTGCTGCGGCTACGGTGCTGCTGCGGCTACGGTGCTGCTGCGGCTACGGTGCTGCTGCGGCTACGGTGCTGCTGCGGCTACGGTGCTGCTGCGGCTACGGTGCTGCTGCGGCTACGGTGCTGCTGCGGCTACGGTGCTGCTGCGGCTACGGTGCTGCTGCGGCTACGGTGCTGCTGCGGCTACGGTGCTGCTGCGGCTACGGTGCTGCTGCGGCTACGGTGCTGCTGCGGCTACGGTGCTGCTGCGGCTACGGTGCGGCTGCGGCTACGGTGCGGCTGCGGCTACGGTGCGGCTGCGGCTACGGTGCTGCTGCGGCTACGGTGCTGCTGCGGCTACGGTGCTGCTGCGGCTACGGTGCTGCTGCGGCTACGGTGCTGCTGCGGCTACGGTGCGGGCTACGGTGCTGCTGCGGCTACGGTGCTGCTGCGGCTACGGTGCTGCTGCGGCTACGGTGCGGCTACGGTGCTGCTGCGGCTACGGTACGGTGCTGCTGCGTGCTGCGGCTACGGTGCTGCTGCGTGCTGCGGCTACGGTGCTGCGGCTACGGTGCTGCTGCTGCTGCGGCTACGGTGCTTCGACTACCGACTACAGTGCGGCGGTGCGGCGACCGACTATAGCTACGAGTACACAATAATGCTAATAATAAATAGACTTAAAAGTGTTCGGGTATCGTGTGTGTTTTGACTTTAAATGTTGAATGACCTTTTTCCGACTACATGTTTCACGGTGTTTGGAAAAAAATGTATTTCGACTGTAAAATGTAGTTTGACAAAGTTCTTCGACTAATTAACTTTTGGCATAAATGTGATAATATTTTTAGTTGGCCATTGAATCAAATATTCGACTTAAGTGTTTCAAAGTTTTAACTAATGTGTGCTTGGAAAAACAAAAAGTGTTTCAATTCACTACTGAAAAAGTATTTTCATTTAGTAATTTACGTGTGTGTTTTTAGACGTAAGGTGTTCGACTGAAAAGTGCTTCAAGTATTGGAAAGCATTGTAAGAACTAACCTCGAGGAAATTGCAGTTCATGTTGGGGGCGTAAAACTTTTTGCTCTAAGTAGAGAAAATTGCTGTTGGCTTGAAAGCTCGGTCCTCAACTCCTCATCAGTATATATATGATTCCTTGCCAAAAGAATTTAGTTTAATTAAATAACGAAATTAAATTTGCAAAAGGAATTTCATTTGCCAAAAGAAGTTTAGCATGACTATATAATCAAAGAAATAATAACGAAAATATGAACCTCATACACCGTCGTCTAAAAACATATTGTCACCCTAATTCTTCAACTTTGAAATCCAGAAGTTTTAAACGAAACATCAACAAGAATAGCAGAGCAATTCGAATTACAGAGAGAGAAAAAAAACCAATTTTTTAAAAATAATCGTGAAATTAAATATAAAAGAGGGCTAATAATCATAATAAACAGAGAGTAAAAACAAAAACAAAAAGAAATCAAATGAGAAATCTTTTTTGCAGTTGTAGAAAGACTGGAAAATAAAAATAAAAAATGACCAAAGCGACTTACCGCTTACGTACGGTTGGCTGAATTCTGTCACCAGAGATGAATAGAGAGACGAGAAGAGACAAGACTCAGTTTCTTAAGTTTTACATGTTTGGATTTAGATTTATAGCGAAACAAAGACTGTCTTTATTATATATACTAGATGTTAACCCGCGGTACACCGCGGGTCTATATTTTTATTAGAAAAATTTATTAAATTTTGTTTTAAGATACTCTATAGATATATACTATTTTTTTGTTTAATTTAAATGTATAATACACCGTGAGACGAAATTTTATTACAAAAATTGAAATTTTATAGATAGACGTAGTATAAAAACAATAGATTCAATTGTATGATTTTGAATAAGATGCTGATTTAACCCGTCTTATACTGATTTTACCCGCGGTATACCGTATGCTAAATTTTAAATAATAAAATGAGGATTTAATATGTGTTATAGCGATATATTAGTGATATTTTAATTTTATATTAATATCAATCCTAACCAAACCTGTGTCATACAATTCGTCCCGTAATATTTAAAACTATTTTATAAAAACTCAAAAACCATAGCTAAATGGGCAAACAAAAGCCAAAAAATTTAAATATATCAATTAGAAATTTTTGAATTTAATTAGAAAAGATTGCTCCATAATTTTAAATCTTACGTATTTAATGTATTTATGAAGATTTGATATTTGAATTTATTTGAGAACATTACTTATTTTTAGCAATTTCAGAAAAAGACATGGGTTAAAGCTTGAACTGATCCGATAATTAAGGTCTGAATTAATAGTTTTGCACCGGCTTTGTTATTTTATTTGTATTTTCTAATTATTTTATCACTATTCAAACCTTAATGATCCATGTGATTAACACTAACCTATTATTGTTATATAATCACAAATATTAAAAATAATATGTTTAGAACTGCCATGAAAAAAAAATTAAGTATGCAACTTTCATTAGTTCACATAATGAAAAAATAAACACATAGAGTATTAGAACCCAATAACAAAGAATCATGTCTACCAATTTTGTAAAGACCTACAGAGCCCAAATTGTGTTTATTCAACTCTCTCATATACCCAAAATGAAAAACTTAGAAACGGAAAGTTCAAACTCAATCATCGGTGGTTTAGCAGATGAAGTCACCGTCGTTAACGGTCACAGTAACGGCTCCGTCGATCTGAGCCTTGTTTCTTCAAAGCTACAGCAAAACGCATGGATCTACTCTCCGTGTAGCGTATCAAGGAGTTCTCGGCGTGTATTTTGAAGCTACCACCGGAAAAGCATATCCGAAATCTGAAGATATTCGGTGTGATCAATTCGATGTTGCGTTTCAGGCGGTGGAGCTTTGGATCGCCGATCGTCTTGTTTTGCCAATCGAAACCTAAAGAATTACGATCTCCTCCTCGTCACCATCTTCACATCGTCGGCGAGGTTTAGATCCCGGTTCACCACTGTCTCCTAGCTCTTCCCGGAGTCCGTACAGATTGCATCACGTCTGCGATTTCTCATTTTCTGTAAAACTGGTGAGTTTTTATTAGACTAATGAAAGGTATTTATAATGTTTTGAGAATACTATAGGGTTTTGGGTGAGTGAGCTCCTAAAATCTTGCTGATCAAGTAACAATATCTTCAAAATCTTTTATTTTTGGAATTGAGTAATTTTCTTGCAAATCTCGGAAAAAAAAAAGAAATATAGGAAAGATAATTATGAGTAATTAGTTGGGATGACAGCCAATGGTAGAGATTTTAGAAGGAAAGCGAGAGATTTTTGGCAACAATTTTTGAACGTGACATCTTTGATTTAGGAGAGATTTTTGGAATATGCTTATACCGAAATATATGTGTACTTATCTACATTAATGACGATTTTTTTTAGATTTCCTTAAATGTCTTATCCAAGATCCGGATGTAGTAAAACCGAGTAAAACCCGGATCCAAATTATTAAAAGCAAAAACCCCCTGCAAAAATATATATATAGATTGTTATTTTTAGGCCTGGGCAAAAAAACCGCTAACCAAATAACCGACCGAACCGAACCGAAAAAAACTGAACCATATCCGAACCGAAGTTTTTAAAATAACCGAATGGTTTGTAAAATCCCCTATCCAAACTAACCAAAACCGAACCGAACCGAACCGATAACCAAACGGTTAACCGAAATATCCAAAAACCTATAAGATACCCAAAAATAATTTCCAAAACTATAATTATAAACTCAAAATATTAATTATTTTTAGAATCAAAATAATCAAATACTTTAAATAATCAAAATATTCAAATATTGTTTGTTATATTTGTCAAAGTTAAATACTCTTTTACAAAATTGAATCAAATTTTAATATTTTTTTCTAATACTTTCTTTTTTTGTATTTTCTTTTTGTATTTTTTTGGTTAATTTTGGTTAGTTTCGGTTAGTTACGGTAAATTTTGGTTAATTTGGGTAAAAACCCGAACCAAACCGAACGTGATAAAAGTTTGGTTAGTTACGGTTATCTATTTAAATATCCAAACCAAACCGAACCGAAAGGTAACCGAACCGAACCGAACCGAAATTCTTAAAATATCCGAATGGTTATTATATTATCATATCCAAACTAACCGAAACCGAATGGTTAACCGAATGCCCAGGCCTAGTTATTTTGATTTTAAATTTATTACAATTTAAATGGGTAATTGCCTATATTTAATCTGTTATTGTAAAAGAAAAATGACATAGCTTATTATTAGAATATTAAACAAATTTATTAACATAATATATATATATATATATATACTGTTAAAAAAATAAATACGTTATATTGTTAAAATCTGGACATTTATTATGAGCATAAATATGAAAACGATTTTCCATTAAAATCGGCTATTTATTAGGGTCATTAATATGAAAGATATTAAGACAACATAGCTTCATTTATTAGTTTGAAATTAAGACAACATCCCTTAAATTGCTAATCCAAGATCCGAATAGACTAAAACCCGGGTCAAACCCGGATCCAAAAGAATTAAAGCAAAAAAGTACTATAAAAATGTATATGTAGATAGACAAGTTTTTTTCTCGACCGTTGGAGAAAAATCAGTAACGGCTAGTTCCTGAATTCGGAAGTAAGTCAGCTTGACGTCAGAAGTTACCGTTATGAAGTCCTCAACGGCTAACTCACAGTAAGTCGTATTCTTGCTGGGCTGTCGAGATCGGCCCAACCCATGAAATTTTATAACTTTTTACAAGTCCTATATAAGATAAACAAACTTTTAATGGATAAATATTGGATTTGATTAAGACCCATTATAAATCCATAACAGTGTTGAAACTTGAAACGTTTGTAACAAATACATTTATCGTATCAACTATCAAACGTCTGTAAGAAACAAATTCAAGTAAAAGAGTTGTCTACAAATTCAAACAACTATAATCATCTTTATAAAAAAAAATTAAAACTTTTATAAAACTTTTTAAATCTTTAAAACATTTAAAACCTTTTTACACAGTGTTGGATAGCCGGCCCCGACCCAACATAAATTAAGGTTCTAGAGGGAAAATAACTTTTGGAACTTTTAATACGTAAAAAAGTTTTTGGATATTTTTCTGATTTTTTGTTCAAATTTACACTCTTTTACAAGTAAAATTTGATCTATTCAAAAGTTCTTTTTGAAGATATGAGCCCTTTTGTATAAAAATATTATTTAGAAGAAAAAGATTTAAGTATTTCTAAAATATTTCTTGGCCTTGTTATAAATGATTTTCAGACATTTTTTTATTCAGCAATTTTCGGGCCATTTTTTGTCTTTTGAACATTGGGTTCTTTCTTGTATAAAAAAACTGTCAATTGGATACGAGTTTTGGTTCATCGTACTCCTGCCCTAATCGTTTGGGATCAAGTTTGTGTATAATAGTCACGCTATCGAAAAGATATTGCATTTCAGGTCACATCTTTTCTTGAATGCATGCACAAGGCCGGCCCAATGGATTACTAGTCCCAGTACAAATACTTAATTTTAGGCCTTTTTCATACTAAAACTTTTTATTTTGGCCCTCAAATTTAGTCAAATTTATTCTTTTGGTCCTCAGTTTTAGTCAAAAAAATTTTTGTACCCTGTGCATTTGCACCACTTGCACATGCCAATAACTGGTCATGTGCATGCATGTGTACATGTACACTATACATTAATTAATCTTTATACTTCAGCAACATGCATGCGCTAAGAAGTGCAACAAACTTAGATGACATGACCCAAACTATTTTCATGCCTAAAGCAAAAAAAAATTTTGAACCCACAAAGAAACAAATATGGAAGAAAAATCCAAAAAAAATAGCAAAGATCATGAGCCTCGAACTTTGCATCTCACCAAGATCAATGCAATGCAAGTTTACCAAAGTCGGCTTTTTCATATTCACACAATTGCACTATGTTGAATTTATATCTAAATTATATTAATTATTATGCTAGAACATACTTCGAGTAATAAAACATTTGAATTCCATACATGCATACGTCTTAAATATCGACTATGTGGAATCCACGTATGCACCTACGTGGATTTGTTTTATGCGAATTTGTGGGGAAATTAGTTTTTTCGTATCTCCACAACTGCAATATTTTCGAACTCTACTATTATGCTAAAAACATACCCTAAATTAAATAATCAAACATTTAAATTCCATACAAATTTATTTCATCATTCAGTTTGGTTTTGGTTTCGGTTCGGTCTTATCGGATTCATGTTTCAAATCTCAGAACCTATGAAACGGAATCGTTTTAGCTTGTGATTTGGAGTGTTGTTTTTAATCCAAAACACGAAATATATGTATGAAATTTAAATTTTTATTATTAATTTAAAGTATGTTTTAGCAAAATAGAATATAATTCAAGTATGAATTTCACATATTGTTGTTATAGAGGTATGAAAAAGCCAATTTCATGAGCTTTAGCTACAGGTAGGGCCTTCTTTATATGGATTCAGACCTCCTCTCCGTACCCTCTCAATATCCTCCCAATCTTCAAGCAAGCGGTGGTCTGCAAGATATTGAAGTAGCCCGATTGCATTGAGCTACCCGAATCTCAATATGTTTTTTTGAAAAGTATTGAGGATATATAATGACGATATCATTAAGGAAATGCGTATTGGCGAGAGGTGAAAAGAGGGCACGTATAATATTCCACTAAATGAAACCACTTTTATATGAATAGAGAGTGCATGAGTTTTCTTATAAGTCATCATTATGATCAGCTTTAATAAATTTGTTAGTGCTTATAGAAGACTATATATGTTGCAAGGAGTCTGGACACGTAGGTCTTCGAGATTTAATAGTGTAGGGTGGTGGGTTTTCATCTTTTCCAGAAACCCGTGATTAAAGGACACGTGTGTGCGCTTGTTAATGGGCTTTTTGGCTATAAATAGAATTTATCGCCAAGTATATATAATCAAATAGCTAGCTAGTACTGATGAGTCTTTATTATTTAGGAATCTATCTCTTGATCTGAGTGAGCTGTGTGAGTATGTATATGAAATAATAGAGACAGAGAAAGTGTAACTATGGGGAAGTACGTGAGAAGGGGCAGGGTAGTGGCGTGTGTGATGGTGTTACTGATGTCGACTCAAGTTTTGGGAATATTATCTGGTACGGATGGTCATGATAGTGGCAAAAACCGACGTCAAAAACATGGAGGACACGGTGATGGTGTTGGTGCCGGTGGAGGTGGAGGTGTAGGTTCTGGAGGTGGTATAGCCTATACCGTGCCAAAGTCAATGGCGGTTGGAGGCGGTAAAAGTAAATTGCCTCAATTTTTATAATAAACATAGATGCTAAAATAATTTTTTGGCTATAAAGATGAATATTATTATATGACCAAAGTATATAAATAACTAAACAGAAAATTTCTTCTTTTCTTTGCCAATTTTTTTCCAAAATCAAGTTTTTTTTTTTTTTTCCTGTCCAAAATCAAGTTTTCTAACATATTTTTTTTACTATATATAAGATAGATAAGTCAATGAATTTTCATATATTTGAGTGACGTTTGAAAAAAAAATTTAACTGAAATTATTAATAATCTAGATAAGCTAACCATGAGTTAGTATTAGAATATGGGCTTCCAACTCAAAACCAATTGACAATGAGTGGAGTGGCCAATATCCCTTATATATTACTTAGGATCCCTTCCAACTTTCGATGTGGGACATTATGTCCTAATACGCCCCCTCGAGATGATAGCTCTTTGGCCATTAATCTCGAAATGTTCGGGTTTAGATCGACGGCATCAATTTTGGGCCTTGTCGATGATTGGACCATCTTTGGGTCGGATCGGGTTGGACATGTGTGGATCGAGCTCTGATACCATATTAGAATATGGGCTTCCAACTCAAAACCAATTGGCAATGAGTGGAGTGGCCCATATCCCTTATATATTACTTAGGATCCCTTCCAACTTCCGATGTGGGACATTATGTCCTAATAGTTAGGATCACTGTCTTCAACTTTTTTCAAAAAATGTAACGTTTTCTAGGGTTTCTAACAACATAAGAGGGTTGACCATCATTAACAGGGGTTCTTAACTTTATCTCTTAACATTGTTTAATATTAAAATTTTGGTTTCTGTAAGGTAAGAGTCAAATCTTAACTCTTAACACTCCCAAAAGCTCTTAGCTAAGAGTCAAATCTTAGTATTTTAATTTGTTTTGATTTATTTTTCAATGTTTGATTCTAAGATTAAAAAGTTAAGAACCATCTAAGAAACCACCAATAATGGTGCTCTAGCATGATTATTGGTAGTATCTTACAAATACCTCTTAGCAATATTTAAGTAATATATTTGTAAAAGTGATAGCTAAGAAATAGTTTTTTTGTGTTAAGATTTTTGTATGATTAATGGTAGGCTCTTAATATATGGTTCTTAGATAAAAAATATTAATATAAAAATAAAATTTATAATTATAAAAACTTAATAATTGTTGCAAATTAAAAAAATTAAAACATATATGAGATACAATTTATAACATAAATAACATAAAGCACAAATGTTTTAAACTTAATTTATGGAATATTTTGTCCATATATACTCGACCAAATCGGCGTCTAAATAGATTAGGAGGGAAAGTTGGATTTTCTGCGAAATAGTCGTTCCATAAATGGATGTGTCCTTCTTTTGTTTGTTTTTTTTAACAAATCACAATGTGACACCTTGCAACATCTTAAGTTAAGAAAAACATCTTAACTTAGATACAAATCTTAGTTTTAAGATGTTGGTTTGATTATTTTTAATCAACTTTAATCCTAAAATTTGTTTAAAGATACTTAACATTTCAACCAATATTCATGCTCTTATTACCCTAATTTTATAATGATTTTCTCTGTTTTAGTTTAATTTCCTTCTTTAACGTTTTTAATTAACATAATTTTTGTTGCCTTAAAAGATACACGTAAGTAACGTAGTTAATACTACGCCTACACAACAAATTAAAACAAAAGACGGGATAAATCTTGTTAAAAATATTTCTCTTAAGTAGTTCTAATAGTTTTAGGCCAATGTTTATTTCTTATAACGTGCGACACGGCTGTGTAGGAGTCGATGGTGGTGCTAGCGGTGGCATTGGAGTTGGATGTGGAATTGGCGGAGGGGGAGGTATAGGCGGTGGTGGTGGTGACGGAGGTACAGGTGGTGGAAGTGGAATTGGCGGACGAGGAGGGATAGGCGGCGGTGGTGGTGACGGAGGTGCAGGTGGAGGAAGTGGAGCCGGAGGAAGAGCTGGTGGTG
>NW_003302550.1:24028534-24036382 GCF_000004255.2 Arabidopsis lyrata subsp. lyrata
GTTGGTCGAAGAGGACGCGGTAGTGGGCGTTATAGTGCGGGAGCTAATGGTAGCGAAGGAGCGGGTGGTAGTAGAGGAGCCCGAGGGAAGAACGGGTAGAAGTGGAGTGGCTAGTGTTGTTGGAGGAAGACGTGGTGGTGGACAAGGTAGTGGTGGAGATGTTGGAGGAGTATAGGAGGAAGTGGTGGTAGTGTACGAGGTGTAGTTGGCGGAGGTGAAAATGGTACTATTGGAGGTGGTGCAGGAGGAGGTGTTCGAGGAGGTGCACGTGGTAATGTTGGTAGCGGAAATGGCAGTGGTGTTAGAGGCGGAGGAGGATATGGAGGCGGTGGAGGACTCGGCAGTGGTGTAGGACGCGGGGAAAATGTTGGTGGAGTTGGTGGTGCAGGTGAAGGAGTTGGTAGTGACCGACGACACTAATTGGAAACGGCGGTGACCCTAGCACTCACTGTATTAAAACCGACAACATAAACCACAGTTTACTATGTATCAATGTTATATTTTTCTCCTTTACTATGTATAATATAGACAATGAATTAAACTATAGTTTTATAAATTAATGTCCCTTAATATATTATTCTCTCTATTTCAAATTATAGGATGTTTTAGACTTTTTATTTTATTTTATTATATAAGATGTTTTACAAATTTTTAGGCAAAATTTAAATACATTTGATTTTTATGACTATTTATATTCTGCAGTTTTTATTTTAATTGGTTAAATTTTTTAAATCATAGTGTTAAAAATAAAAAGCAAATTTCCTAAATGTGTGATTTTAACCACAAATCATATATTTTGAAAATATCCTAAAATTCCAAACTTTTAAATTTTTGTTCCAGAATTACTATCCCAAGTTTATTTTACAAATAATAATACAATTTTTTGTTGATGTCGGATTCAAAAACTCAAGTATTTGTATTATTCGTGGGTTTAAACTCTCAAGATCAAAAGTATAAAACGAATATGTATAGAAAAAGTATAAAAGTGTATACAAAATATAGAGAGAAATAGTATAGTATTGGTCATATAGCAAGATTTCGATGTCTAAAAAATAATATAATTTATTAAAATAGTTGGATTCGAGAGACGAGTTTCTTATGTATTCGAAATGGGATCTAGCCTAAACATAATCCGGATTGATTCGATTTGACAATGTAAAAAGATGGGACAAAACTTTCATGAGACAAACACAAAATGGGTTAAATAATTATTATAAATTAATAAAAAAAAATAAAAAGATAAAACTATGGAATTCATATATTTTATGTATATATATTTGATTACATAAATGACGAAACAATATTTAGTATAAGTATTGAAAATAACATTGTTTGTGTCTAAAATTGTGGTGATCTTAAGATGTGGAAGATAGAGTTCTTTTTCTTGGAGTCTTCACCTTTCTTTTATAGTCTCTTCCTTTTTTTCTTTACTTGGTCACTAATTTCAGAATTAACTCACAAAATAATCATAATCAATTCATAAACTTGAATGACAAGTTTACTCTTTTGACCATGACCATTAATTTATAAATTGAATCACAAATTAATATCAAGATTTGATCATCTCCCTTGTGCAAGATGGATCTTCTGAGGCTTTGTAAAATGATGGGCCTCCTACGCGTCTGATGGATCACTAGTGCAGGATCCAGTATCAACATTTTTGTGTAAAAAATATTTATCATAAATAAAATAAAATTATTATGTTTGGTTTCCTTATTTGCAATTTAGTGTTTATGTTTTTATTATTGATTTGCTATTTGAAATTATCTAACGCTTGGGTTTTCAAAATTAATAAACATACGACCGAGATAAATATTAAGTCTATCAATCAGATTTTGACATATGTAAAAAAATTTATATAAATAGAAAGAAAATTATACAATAAATTACAAAAGGTAAATCTTACAAATAGCATAAAAATAAATTTTCTTTCCAAATTTAGCACATCATCTCTAAAATTCCAAAAATATCATAAATTTAATATATAAAAAAAGTATTTTTAATTTCGGGAAGATTTAAAACAATGTCAAAATCTCCTAAAAATAAAGGGCAGTTCTCTTAAAAACTACATTTTGAAGTTTTTTTTGTTCAAAAAATACCATTCTTAGTTTTATTTTCCAATAATACCATAAAACTAATATTAAAATGGATACAAATATCTTTTAAATAGTGGAAATATATACCTTAAACTGGAAATATGGAACCCAAATATAATATTTTAATTTTAATTCTAATTCATTTTTATTGAAGAAATATTTTTATATAGAATTTGTGATACTATAGGAAAAATATACTAGTGGTAATATTTTTAGAACAAAAACTTAATAGTGTGATAACTAATGCTATTTTTGGAAGTTTGTAGAGTGTATGGTATAATTGTGCTTGGTGCTATTCTACAGTATTTCTCAATTACAAATCCAAAAAGTAAAGATTACAATTACTTTTGGGTCGACTGATTTTCAGCTCTATACAAATTGCAATCTTAACTTTTCACCCTAAGATTTTTGTCTTAGAAAAAACAAAAAAAATCTTTTTAATATCAGTAAAACTACACGTACTTTCGGATTTATTCTTAAAAGTTAAAACTACATCTCCAACTGGACCGATCAGTTAACCGATAATATTTAATCCGGTTTGACTTACCCAAAATTTAACCAAATATAATCGATTTTTAGTATTTTTTAACCCAATACTGACCCAAAAAAATGTAAAAGAAAAAAAAATTATCTTCATCTTCGACGAGACATGCCATTAGATTCCGAAATATTTCACATCCTGCAACAACAACAAGAACAAAATCATGTCTTTGAAGTCTCAAAGAGAGTGAATTAGTAGGCAAAGCCATCAAATTTAAGTTTTGTTAATTATGTCTATTGATCCCTCTTATTGGATCTAAAATATCGATTATAATTAAGGAATTATTGGAACCTAAGATTTGTATTATAAATTTTCTTATCAAATCGTTAATTTGAAGTTTCCATTAAACCCAACGAATTGATACTACATCTTGATTAATCGGTGAAAATTATTTAGTTTTATTTTTCAATTCAATCGGAAAATAAATGGATAATCGAAATGTTAATAGAACAAACTTTGGAAAAGAAGCAAGTTTGTTACTTTCATGACTCTATATATTTTTTGAATGAAATTGTAAGGAGTTCTATCATCGGAGAATCTAAAGCATGCACATAGGTGAGACCGGTATCGATATCATTAATAAAAAAAAAATATTTTCAAAATCGAAAAATAAATATATAAAAATATAGGATTACAAAATTACTGCAAAATTCTGTCGCAAAAATTATGTCACATAATCATGAAGAGCCTTCAAAATTACTCACTCTCTCGCTTTCTGAAACTGCTCATCCAGACCCATTATATAGAGTGTATCTAAAGAATCTACCATAGTTGCTCCAAGGCCACCAAAGCTATCAGTGCCATCTTTTGTCTGAGGCTAACAATACAAAAAGGAAAGAAAAAAAGAATAACTTCAGACCAATAGATCTTTTGCAGAGTGCAGGAAGATAATAATCTTAGTTCTTAACAATAGATCTTTTGCAGAGTGTGGTAACTTCAGATAAAGCTCATAATAAAAGGCTCAATACGTTATTGAAAGAGCAGGCACTAAATGTTATGATCAGTTCCTTGATTACGTATTGGCAAGTGTGAATTGAGTCCACAAATACTCTAATTAAAGACCTTAAGACACCAACCGTCTTACTTATAGACCTTAAGCTATGATGGCAATTAAAACCATTCCAGGCCTAAATCATAACCTACCAGTAAGCTATGATACAAGAACTGTCTCCTAATTCTAGACAGAGTCTATCCAGATTTCATGAGACAAAACATACCTCATGTTCTCGGAAAAGATTTATACGATCCCGAACAAGCATAGAAACAGAGACGAAGACAATGAAAAGCAAAGCCAAGCGTCTCGGTCTTCCAAGATAATACGCATGATTCAAATATTTCCATATCCCATAACCACTAATCGATCTACTTCTCGCCATGTCTTCTCAACAAAAACAGAGACCATTTGAGAATTCAGTGTCCATGAAACAGATTAGCCTGCAATATTCATCAAAAGAACCAAACCCAAGATAATGGTAGGACCCAAATTGAGGCACCTGCTAGTCTTTGTTGTTCGCCTACACAGAGTCAACACCAAAGGTTCACTCAGCAACTCTCTTAATATAGATTTCAAAGCTTCTCCTAGTTAAACTATAATGAGACAATAACAACAACTGTTGATAGAAAAACGAAAGAAGATAGACTCACTTAAGCGTCTTGTTGTTATCATTAGAGTAACGCTCGAACACATCAAACCAAGCATCAGGTCCACTCGATATAGGTCGTTCGAAACAATCCTTGAAGCTAAACAGAGATAAACATGAGACAGCATCAACCAGTAAACTTGTTTGCATAGTTACAATGCCAATAATCAAATCAAATCTTATAGCAGAACCTAAGAAAACGAAAAGGATTTGATGATGGAAATTACCTGAATCCGATGATACATTCGCCTAATATAAAAATCCTCATGCCCCAAATAGATCGCCGTTAGAGGAGAGAAGAGAAGAATCTGAGAGATGGAAATTTTTGGATAAAATTCATTTTGGGCTACTGATACTCAAAATAAATTACAATGTACATGGTCTAAAATAATAAAATAAGAGCATGGTAGTCTCACCTAAAAAAGAAATGATAAAATAATAAATAATATTATTTAAATACAAGAGTCTCTCAAAAAAGTTGAAAAAGTCTCTCATAGTCTCTTATTTGAGAGACTCTCTCAATTTTTTTGAAAAACTTTTGTAATTAAATAACATTATTTGTTATTGTATTATAATATATTTGTGTGAGAGACTATGGTGAGATACTCCCATTAAACATGTTCTAACTCTATAAATCAGCTCGGTCCCCATAGATAGACCCAGCAACAAAGAAGAAGAGCTTCCAAAATCAGAATCTGAGATTTCAGAGAGGAAATTGAAAAAGCTCTCTATGTTATCTTTTCGACCTTCGAAGGAGAATTGGCGAGAGGGAAGAATAAGATAAATTTTTTTTACATCCTTTTTGGGTCAATATTAGGTTAAAGTTTGAGTAAGTCAAACCAGTTTAAATATTACTGGTTAATTGATTGGTTCAATTAGAAGTGTAGTTTTAAGAATAAATTTGAAAGTACGTGTAGTTTTATTGATATTAAAAAAAATTGGTGGTTTTTTAAGAAGTAAAAAGTTTAGAGTGGAAAACTGAGATTACAACTAGTATAGGGCTGAAAAATCAGCCAACCCATTACTTTTAAAAAAAGTTATATAAAAAGTAAAATAATATAGTAAATTACTAATTCTAAAAAGGAAGAAATTACAATTACTATTCTTTAAAAATGCATATTAAATAGGAAAATATTAATAAATAAGAACTAGTTAAAAAAATATAATCTTATTATAAAAGATATTAATTAACATGATTACACTATTTGTCAATCAAATGAGATATTTATACATGTAAAACAACTTCTCCCAATTAGATTTGACACATGCTAAAAAAAATTGAAACTTACAAATATTTAACATAAAAATAAAAATATAACATATATATTAAAGTTTTAAAAAGGATATACTTCAATTAAAACAATTAAATTTTATAAAAAGGTAAAAAACTTATTAAGAAGGAAAAATGTAAAAATAATTACAATGACTATTTCTTGAAAACATATTAAAAAGAAATTATACATAAAAGAAGATATAAATTTTAAAAAATCTTATTATGGTATGTTTGATGAGTCAAAGTTAGTAATTAACATGATCGTGACATGCGTTTAACTATCGAATATTTATATATTATCGTGTTTATAATTTTCTGTTTTTCTTTTTCATTTAATTGTTGTATATTTAGATTATTTATTTTGATTTCTACTTTCAATTATAAATCATATAAGATAAATCTTATATCATCGTGCTGTGACATGTTTCATAATTTTACTTTTAAATTTTACGTTATATATTTCAATTTTATTTTCTAATTAGAAATATATGATGATTTAAAATTATATTGTTTTTGAAGTTCTATTTTCTATTAAGAGTACCCATGAAACATTTGTTTGTGACCGTTAGCTCATATAAATTTTGGCTTCAGAATTGGTCTTCTTTGGATGGGTGCCAAACCCTCAGTTCGAGTCCTAGCAGTAACATTTCTTTTTTCGTTGTTTATTTTTGTAATTTTTTAAAAAAATATATATATAAAACAGCCTATATTTTTCATTTGCTTGTGGCCTTCGAAAACATATAGCCGGCTCTGTGCAGGAGTAAGGACTAAGGATGGCCACAACGGTCAAGGACTTCGTGGAATCATAACTTTATTTTTTTATTTTTTTTTATTTTTTTGTTAAAAAGGAATCATAACTTCATAAGACAGAATACTTGTGAAATTTAGTGAATACGTACGATAGAGATGAGGTTAACTGAAAATCAAATACCATAGAGTTAAGAGATTTTGGCGGTTGAAGTGAAGACAATGCAATTCAAATAACCATAAAATTAACCAAAAAATATTATAAGATGCCAGTGATTAATTAAGCTCAAATATGCTTTGGTAATGGTAAAAAAACTGCCGACACACATGTGTTTTGTTTCTCCCTTTTTTGTTGGGGTATCTTTTCATTCTGTAATTTATTTTGTGTTATGCAACTGCAAAGACTTTCTTTTCGATAGGTCTGCTTATGACCAAAAAAAAAACTTTGTCTTTTGGGAGAGTCCAAAAGTTGAGGAAGAGAGAAGAGAAGAGCAGTCAGTCACACGACTCACACCTTCGCTGCCAAAAATCCTCGCTCTCATTTACACAAATCTAACAAGCAAATTCTGGTTAATACGGATTTGAATTATTTATATATGCCAAGTATGTATTGTTTATTCCCAATTTATCACTTGGTGTGATCCACAAATACTAGAGTACTTTTTTGTCATCTCAAACTTGGGTCGGTAAGTTTCGTTCACAGCTGGTTATGCTTAAGTTTCGAACGGAAAAATCGTGACCACCTCTTTCTTGAATGCAACTTTAGTGCATTAGCAAAAGTGGGGTTAACAAGTTGAGGTCTAAATGTTCCTTCGATGACATCCTTTAATATTCCACTAAGAAAAAGTACTGTTACATGAATGGAGCAAGAATGCATGAGTGTTCTTACGAGGATCGATCATTATCAGCTTTTTTTAAAATATCTTACTGCTTATAGAAGACTATATTCATGTCGACCGACGAGTTGGGTGGGTTTTCATATTATTGATGAACCAGTGATTAGAGGACACGTATGTGTGCGTGTTGATGGATTTTTGGCTATAAATAGGGATTCCCGCGAAGGTATGTAATCAAATCACTAGTTCTGATTGAGCTTATATTGTTTGGAAATCTATCTTGATCAGAGTGAGCTTGTGTGTGCGTACATTAATATATATATATATAGAGGGAGAGAGAGAGAGAGAGTAAGAGTATATATGGGGATGGTCGTGAGAAGGGGTTGTGTTATGGCATGTGCTACGGCATGTGTGATGGTGTTACTGATGTCAACTCAAGTGTTGGGAAAACTATCTGGTACAGGTGGTCGTGGCAGTGGCAAAAGCCGACATTATAAACATGGAGGAGGCGGTGTTGGTGCTGGTGCCGAGGGTGGTATAGGAGCTGGAGGTGGTGCGAGCGGTGGCATTGTAGCCGGAGGCGGAGGTACAGGTGCAAATATAGGAGCCGGAGGAGGAGTTGGTGTTGGAGGAGGTGGAGGCACTACTCGTGGTGGCGGAAGAGGCCGTGGCAACAAACGCAGTGGACATGGTGGTGGAGGGGGAGGCGGTGACA
>NW_003302550.1:24036482-24252747 GCF_000004255.2 Arabidopsis lyrata subsp. lyrata
TAGTGGTGCTGGCGGTCCTAGTGGCGCTGGTGGTTCCGGTGGTGATAGTGGTGCAGGTGGTGATGGCGGTGCCGCTAGCTCTGACAGTACCATTCGTGGTAGTGTAGGTGTTAGTGCAGGTGGTAGTGCTAATGGAACTAGTATTGAAATTGTTGTTGGAGATGGTACTAAAATTGTTGGTGGAGGTAGTGGCACTAGTACTAGTACTTCTAGTGGTGATATTAGTGGTGCCGGTGGTGCTGGTGGTGCCAGTGGTGCAGGTGGTGCCGGTGCTGCCAGTGGTGCTGGTGGAGCTAGTGGTGCAGGTGGTGCTAGTGGTGCCGGTGGTGCCACTGGTGCTGGTGGTGCAAGTGGTGCTGGTGGTGCTACAGGTGCTGATGCTGGTGGTACTGGCGGTGCTGGCGGTGGTCCTAGTGGTGCTGGTGGTGCTACCGGTGCTGGTGGTGCAAGTGGTGCTGGTGGTCCTAGTGGTGCTGGTGGTCCTAGTGGTGCTGGTGGTAACGGTGGTGCTAGTGGAGCTGGTGGTGCTGGTGGTGCAAGTAGTGCTGGTGGTAGTGCCGGCCGTGCTGGTGGACGTGGTGCTAGGTTGTTTGGAAATGTTGTTTGAAACAACGTAGGTGGAGGTGGTGCCACTGATATTGTTGGAATGAAAAGTTATTGGAAAAGGTGCAGGTAGAGTTGGTTCGATACAATCGGAAAACATTAGTGATTGTTAACAATCTAACACTACATGCACGTACGCTCCTTGTAGTTTGCATGCATTCTCATTGTTATCACTTATCACGTTTATCTTGTTATCCTTTGTACTAGTATTTGATATTAATAAACTCTTTTCAAAAGATTGATATAATTAATGATGGCCCTTAATGATGATGAAACAAAAATATATATATAGATATATAATAGAAATCAAGTTCAAATCAATCGATATTTACGATTTGTAATGGCCGAAGCAAAACAAATATATACAAGGGTCATTATTGTATCACCCCGTCCGGCAATGGAATAGTCAATATTGAATTACTTTGGTATTAACCGCGAATGAAGACGGTTGATTATGTATTAAGAAATCGTAAATATGTGTCGTGGTTTAATTTGGTTTTGACGGAAATCAAAACGGTTCGAAGATCGAGATGAGGCCTTAACCGAAGATCGCGATATCATAAGACTATAATGTTTTTACAAGGATATATAGAAGTGTTTCATGTCGTGTTAGTACTTTCTTGATTAAAAAAATATCGTGTTTTAGTACTTAAAACGAGATTTTAGTCATTTCTAAGAATTTCAAGAATTAGTCATGTCTTTTTGTTAAAAGATTTTTTTTAACCAGGTTGTCCGGGCCCTACCACTGGTGGTCCCGACTAGCACCGTATTGGGCATTGCCCTCAAGTGTGGTCCTGGTGGCCTTACATACCGGATTCACGTTATCCATCGCTAAGGGCGTGGCAGTGGCCAAATAGGATAAAATCTAGAAGTGTCGCGCTTGCAGGGATCGACTCCCTGGCTTGGACCAACAGAGTCGCTCCTCTGCAAGTGGAAACCACTGCATTATAACTTTAAAGTTATAATGCACATCATTGCAAATTATATATATATGTGCATTATAACTTTAAATTTTTTAAATTACATATGTGCATTAGTTAAGTTAAATTAGCTAACTAATTTTTAGTGCACGCACGCATATATGATATATTTTATATGAAACTAATTTAACTTTTTTACATTAAAAATTTAAAAGTATCACGTAGTTAAATTATATATGTGCATTAGAGCTTTAAGCTAAATTAGTTAACAATTTTTAATGCTCAAATAATTTATATGGAACTAATGTAAGCAATATAAAAGTTATAATGCACATAAATAATTTATAATGATGTCTTATTTGTAATTTGTTTTAAAAAATAATTGAAAATAAATATTTTTTGAATTGTTTTTGATCAACTTCAGACTTTTACCGACTTAGAGGAACGGTATACCAGAATACGATGGTTATCATGGTGTTGCCACCATGTCATACGTTAGTTGGTATATGTGGGTACAAAATACACATAAAAATATAGATTTTTTTTTCCATAGTTATATATATTTTATGATAATTCAAAAAAATTGAAAATAAAGTAATAAGAAACACAATTTTAAATTTTAACAAAATCTTACAAATATTATAACTAAAAATAAGTATATGGTATAATTTGATATTAAATCTTAGTTTTCCAATTTTGATTGGTTAACAATTTTTGAAGACATAATTTTGAATTTTCGTCCATAATTAATGAGAGAGAAAGTGAATTTAATTTCTTAAAAACTAATAATTATTCAAAATGTTTTAACGATTTTTAATTTAACTATATTAATTTTTTGTCATTACAAGTGTACCTTTTATAGTTTTATGAAAAGGTGGTGTAATTTTTAACAACTTTTCTATTAATTTCTATTTATATTAAAAACTAAAGACCAATGGTATAGTGATGTAATAGTAGTAGAAATTAAAATCAATAGAAATTAAAATCAATGGGATATCGGGGGTTTTGTCATAAATCATAATGAATTCATGGTTTTAATGGCCACAAAACCTTTAGAATTTCGGGTTAACGCATGGGTTAATATACTAATATTTTCCGCCAGTTATATATTCCTTTTGTTCCTAAAAAAGTGATGTTTTGAGTTTTACACACAAATTAAGAAAAAATAACTTTTATATTTTTTAATTATTATTTTCTTAGTTTAATAATATTAGTTTTACTTCTCTCGTTTCTTTATTAGTAACAAACAAAAATAATAATAATATTTGTACAAAACATCAAATTTAGTGGAACAAGTTAAAAACCCAAAATATCAAATAACAAGGAACAGAGGGGTACTAATTAACAAAAACTAGTTTGGACCAAAATAAACTAAAATGTTAACTCAACTACTATCAAATTTGAGATTTTGTTTTAAATGATTTTGAATTAATAATTTTACAAAAGACATAACTCTTTTGTAAAAGACATAACTCAAAAATATAAATTTTAAAAATCCAAATTAATTCATGATTGATAATGATTTTTAGTAATCTATTAAGTTAAGCCGTAACTTACGCTAAATCAATGGTATTAACTATGCTACCATTCACATCCATAACAAATGACGTTAAATATTCTGTCTTATCCGATAATCATCCCAGAGTTTGTACGATATCTAATTTTCCATAATGGATACAAACAATAGTAAGTAGATATCCGAGTAGATTTCCTCAAATATATAACTTTTTCTGCAGAGATATTCAAAACCCAATTGTTCAATTTATTCTACAATAACGATCATTTATATGTAATTTAACCAAAAAATATCCTCTTGATGACAAAAATAAAATAAAATAATAACGATCATTTGTCTCTTTGTAGCATCGGCCTCACAGTTTGCCAAGTAGCATACATGCAACGCAGACATGAAGAAGCTACGTGTGAATATGACATTTTAATATATTTTCTGTAATAACCTTTATTTGATTATTTTCTCACTGACTGTTTTTTGTGTCGGCGTTAAAGTTTCTTCTTGCTTTTTCTTTTGCTTTCCTTCTCTTTAGTAGTTTCTTGATCTTGCAAGAACGCCGACATAAAAATAAAATAAAAAAAGATCTTGCAAGAACAACAACAACTTCTTTTTTCTTCTTTCTTTTGATCGTTGAAAGTTTAATAGAAAGTTTTTATTACGGGAGATCCTTCGATTATACTATTTCGTACTATGATACACTATCAGTTTCCCTAATTACGACAATCATATATTTATCCGTATCTATTACATTGAAATCCTCTCTTTGTGCAAGTAAAAATCTCATTAATATGCAAAGAAGATTGGGTAATATATTAAATGTGATTTGATAAAATCGATATATGCGAAACATATATATAGAAACTCGGAGGATCTTCCGTTATAATTGTCTTGCTAATTTATCCATTTTCTCTGTATATATATAGAAACCAGAAGATATCATTTTCATCATTAACCATTCTCTGTTTTCATTTCCTCTGTTTAGCAAGCTTCCTCTGTTCTCTCATGGCTCCACTTAACGATTCTCTGTCGTCAATCATCGATGTCATCGAATCCAAACCTCTTTGTGTTCCACAAACTAAGCCAATATTGCAACCAAACTCTTTTAACCTATCCCAAGGGACTCTTCGTGCCAAAGACTCTTCTCCAATCCTCTTTGATGTTCCTCAAAACGTAACTTTCACACCATTTTCATCTCACTCCATATCCACTGATGCTCCTCTGCCAATCCTCCTCCGAGTTCAAGCCAACGCTCACAGAGGAGGGTTTCTTGGATTCACCAAAGAATCACCCTCAGATCTTGCCACGAACTCTTTGGGAAGATTCGAAGACAGAGATTTCCTCAGTCTTTTCCGGTTCAAAATGTGGTGGTCGACGGCTTGGATCGGAAAATCCGGGTCGGATCTTCAAGCCGAGACACAATGGGTGATGCTAAAGATTCCTGAGATCGATTCCTACGTGGCCATCATACCAACCATAGAAGGATCTTTTAGGGCTTCACTTAACCCTGGCGAAAAAGGTAACGTCTTGATTTCTGCAGAGAGTGGCTCTACTAAAGTAAAAGAGTCGTCTTTCAATTCCATTGCCTACATTCACATTTGTGACAATCCTTATAACCTCATGAGAGAGGCTTTTAGTGCACTTCGTGTTCATATGAACACTTTCAAGCTTCTAGAAGAGAAGAAGCTTCCGAAAATCGTCGATAAGTTTGGATGGTGCACTTGGGATGCTTGCTACTTGACCGTTGATCCTGCAACCATTTGGACCGGAGTTAAGGAGTTTGAAGATGGTGGTGTATGTCCGAAGTTTATCATCATTGATGATGGATGGCAAAGTATAAACTTTGATGGTGATGAGCTGGACAAAGACGCTGAGAATCTTGTTCTTGGTGGAGAGCAAATGACTGCGAGGCTTACCAGCTTCAAGGAGTGTAAGAAGTTTAGAAACTATAAAGGTGGATCCTTTTTATCATCTGATGCGTCTCACTTTGATCCTCACAAGCCGAAGATGATTATCTACAAAGCAACCGAGCGAATTCAGGCGATTATATTGAGACGGAAGTTGGTTAAGGAATCTGGGGATCAAGATCTACACGAACTTGATGAAAAGATCAAGACTTTGAGTGAAGAACTCAATGCAATGTTTGATGTTGAGAAAGAAGAGTCTTCGGGTTCTGAGGATGTTTCAGGCTCAGGTATGGCGGCTTTCACTAGGGATTTGAGGTTGAGGTTTAAGGCTTTAGATGATATATATGTGTGGCATGCTCTTTGTGGTGCTTGGAATGGTGTTAGGCCTGAAACCATGACGGATTTGGAAGCCAAGGTTGTTCCTTTTGATCTTTCACCTGGTCTAGATGCTACGATGACTGATCTCGCAGTCGACAAGATTGTAGAAGCTGGGATTGGTCTAGTTCATCCTTCTAAAGCTCATGAATTCTACGATTCGATGCATTCTTATCTTGCTAGTGTTGGTGTTACAGGAGCCAAGATTGATGTTTTCCAAGTAAGTTGCTACATTGCTCTTACTCTGTCTTAGATACTCTGTTTTTTCTTTACTTATATCATACATATATGTGTTGTTGTTAATGTTGCTGTTGTTGTTTTGTGTGTGTTTGGTTTTAGACCTTAGAGTCAGTAGCAGAAGAACATGGAGGACGAGTGGAGCTTGCTAAAGGTTACTACGATGGTCTGACCGAATCCATGATCAAGAATTTCAATGGAACTGAAGTCATTGCAAGTATGCAGCAGTGCAATGAGTTCTTCTTCCTTGCCACAAAGCAAATCTCTATTGGCAGAGTTGGTAATATATATAAAGCTAAAGCCTTTTCTTTTGATTCCATTGTTTCTAGAAGTGTTTGAGCATTAATAAAAGTTTTGAATTTTGCTCAGGTGATGATTTTTGGTGGCAAGACCCATATGGTGACCCACAAGGAGTGTATTGGCTACAAGGAGTTCACATGATTCACTGTTCTTACAACAGTTTTTGGATGGGTCAAATGATTCAACCCGATTGGGACATGTTCCAATCAGACCATGTCTGTGCCGAGTACCACGCTGCATCTCGAGCCATCTGCGGTGGGCCTGTCTATCTCAGTGACCATCTTGGCAAAGCCTCACATAACTTTGATCTCATCAAGAAACTTGCATTCTTTGATGGTACCATCCCAAGGTGTGTCCACTATGCTCTTCCTACTAGAGATTCGCTCTTCAAGAACCCTTTGTTTGACAAAGAATCAATCCTCAAGATCTTCAACTTCAACAAGGTAATCAGTTTAAAATCAAATTCATTGTTTAAAGATCGAAACTTTATTAAAAACCCTTATGATTTGCTGCAGTTTGGAGGAGTAATTGGAGCATTTAACTGTCAAGGTGCTGGGTGGAGCCCAAAGGAGCATAGGTTCAAAGGATACAAAGAATGTTACACGACAGTTTCGGGAACAGTTCATGTCTCGGACGTCGAATGGGATCAGAACCCAGAAGCTGAAAGTTCTCAGGTGAGCCACACCGGAGATTACTTGGTTTACAAGCAACAATCCGAAGAAATTCTTTTCATGAACTCAAAATCAGACGCGATCAAGATAACTCTAGAGCCATCCGCATTTGACCTATTCAGTTTCGTGCTAGTCACGGAACTGGGAAGTTCAGGGGTTAGATTTGCACCTCTAGGGTTGATCAACATGTTCAACTGCGTCGGAACTGTTCAAGAGATGGAGCTTACTGGTGATAACAGCATAAGAGTTGACTTGAAAGGCGAAGGAAGATTCATGGCGTATTCGAGTTTAGCTCCGGTGATGTGTTACTTGAACAACAAGGAAGCTGAGTTTAAGTGGGAAGAAGAAACTGGGAAACTCAGTTTCTTTGTTCCTTGGGTTGAAGAATCTGGTGGCATCTCTCATCTGTCTTTCACCTTTTAATGATTTGTTTTGATTTTGTTTTTCGTTTTCCTTTTGCATTGTGTGATCAGCAGAAGTTGGGTTGTCAGAATCTAAGGGGGTGTTATTAGTTTGTTAATTTGTAAATCCATATAGAATTTGAAAATTTCTATTAATTATGAAATCAAGATATATGGATTTTGAAATAACATGTGTTTACCCATGGATTTGAATCCTTCTATTTTTCTCTTTCAATTCCATTCAATTCCATTTAAAACATAATTTGGATTCTCAAATCCAAAAACAAATGACTAAACGAATAACATAAGATTTTAACTAGTATTTATAAATCATAGAACCAATAACACATGAATTTAATTAGGATTTTAAAATCAATGATTGAATAACAAATGATTTTTGTTTGGATTTCTAATTCCATATAAATCTATGAACCAATAACCCCTCCTAAATTTCTGTTCGGTCTTTTACTTTTCAATTTGGAGACTTATCATAAATGGATTTTCTGTGTCGGTTCAATTTGAAGAATTTTTTTATTTTTATTTAGTTTTAGTCAAATTATTCATTGTTAAATAATCAAGGTCAGCATCATTGGTCAATTTAAAAAATATTATTCTAACGAATGTAAACTTTATTAGGTTTGTTCCAACATCATTGGTCAGATATTGGTTCGATTTTACCCATAATTGTATTTGTACGATTGACTATTAATTAATCTTAGAAAATTGATTTAAATATTTCTTGGGAGCAATCTGTTTTTTTTTTTTTTTTTTTTTTTTTATACAAGAATCACTATTGCCAAATGTTAGAAAGATCTTGGTTTGTTTCATAGTGGATGTTAATAATGCAGGAATGACCCATGATGTTGATTTCTAGACAAGACAATGGGACCGTGACGGCTAATTTTTGTATAATACATACATGAATACTATTCATGTGTCTTTAACATGAACATATTGCCCAGTGAAACAAAAATACAGATTTTTTTAAAAGATCTAGAAACTTTTTACTTACTTTTTTGAAAGATAGAAAGATTTTTTTTTCCAGTGAAATATATAAACAACATTATTCGAGTTCAATAAATTAATCATGGATACCAGTGAGATACCACCAAAGGTTAATTTAAAAAAAAAAACAACTAAGGTTAGAAAAATAAAAGAAGCTTTATCCATTTTTAGTGGTTTACTTTAAAAATAAATAATTAATCTGTTTTTAATTTGCTAATTATTCTTATTTTTCCTTTCTCTGTTTTGATTTGCTAATTATAAAATTAATTTAAAAAACTCCATTGAAAAGAAAAACAATTAAAAGAAGACCCCGAAAGTCCGTAGACTTCAAAAGTTTTTCCAAATTTTCAATTCGTTTCGGCGACATTACAATCCAAAAGACATTCTTGTGTGTTGTGTTTGTTTTTTTTCTTAGTATCACAAAAAAAAAAAACCAAACGGATTAAATCGGGACACGAACAAAAAAGAAAAAAGAAAATCAAAAGTTTTGACCTTTATGAACCCTAATTTTGGGTTGGTCACTCTCTCTCTTTCCTTTCCCAAAATTGGATTCAAAGTTCTTCGTTTTTGTCTTCCTCGTACCTCACAGCATCAAGGGTTTTCGACATTCCCAGCTATTATGCTTGCTTCCGTGAGTTTTTTAAGGTTTCTTCTGGAGTTGTTGTCTGAAGGAATTTCTCTGTTTTCCTATCGAGTTTCGTTTTAAAGTTGTAATCTTTGATATATTAGAGGTTTCTTTCTAGATTCTGGGTTTCATAAACAGGTTAATTTTTGTTGCATTTGTTCTTTGAATTGGAGAAAATATAAATAAAGTTGGAAACTTTTTTCTCGTTTGGCTTGTTCCAGAAAGTAGAGGAATATGATTTTAAGGTATCACTGGTTGTTTGGTGGATTTAAAAGCTTAGGTGATTTGGTGGTGTTTGGGCATTTGTGGGTTTGTTTATGCTTCTTTGCGGTTTTGTTGTTTTGCTAATCTTATTTGGTATATATCTTGTTCATATGCTTCTTCTTTTTTTGACAATAGTTGTTCATATGTTAGGAGGACGCAAGGAGTTAAATAGAGCAAGTCTTTTGAGCTGTGGAAGTTTCTATAGAGGATTATTTCAGGGGAAATTTAAGGGTTTGATCAGCTTCTGCATTTGTGCGGGATGGATCAAATTGTTTCAGGGGAAGAAGAAGATCTTGATGTAGACATTGAAGATGGTAGATTCAGTGAGACACAAGACATAACGACGAATCTTGTTTCAGCGGAAGGGGATTCAGAGAATGGTTTGAATCATGTTTGGAGTGGACGTTTGAGTTTTGATGGGTCTGAAAAGAGTGCTGATGATCTGGTAATGGGAGACGAAAAGCGGAGAGAAAGAAGCAGCCAAAGTTTGGATCTTTCAGATATGAAGTTTGACAATGTTAAGTTTAAGAAGACAAGAAAACCTTCAAAGCCGCCGAGGCCTCCAAAAGGTCCTTTACTTAGTGCAAATGACCAGAAGTTGATGAGGGAAATCACAGAGCTTGCTATGAGAAAGCGTGCTCGGATTGAACGGATGAAAACACTGAGAAGATTGAAAGCAACAAAGTCCTCGTCTCCCTGCAGTAGTATTTTCGCCATGATAGTGACTGTTATATTCTTCGTCTTCTTAATCTTTCAAGGTAGACACCATTTGAAGTTCTGTCGATCAAGCTTGTTTTATTTTGCTGGCTTTGAAGAACCCAAAACTGCTATGTTTGTTTGGTTTCACATAGCTTCTATTCGTTCTCCTATTTTAGATTAGATTTTCTGCCTACAAATAAAAACCACAAGCTCTTTATCTTTGTGTAATGTTGGCTCTTGATCAACCAGGCACATTGCATCTTGCTTGTGAAATGACCAAATCTCCTGTTGTTTCATAAAACTCCCTGAATTTGTCTTTCTCTTTTGCAGGGTTCTTCACAAGCAATGCAAGTTTGAATTCAGACAATTCACCTGCACCAAATAATTCAGCCAATAACCGTATGGTCTCTGTTCAATTCTACAATGAGTTTGCTCCTCGTGAGAGAATCGATCCCAGCCCAACTACTTTCAGGTGACATTCCTTCCTCATTTTTTCATCACGCTGCACGGAAATTTAGCCCCGCGGGTTAGAGAGAACAGTTTCTATACAGGTTTTAAGGAAGAATCAGAGAGCAATTTCTTCTTACTGATGTTGTTTTGTGTAAATTTCAGGTATAAGAGAGTCTCAGGTGCAGACAATGAAGAAAACACTAGAGAAGTTACCAGATGAGTTTCTTCTCTTCGGATTCTTGTAAAATATAACCAAAAACACTACTTATGTTTTTGTTTGTTCGTAAATTCTTGACATCACTCTATTGTTCCTTTGCTCTGTTTGTGTTCACATGTTTGTCTCTGTGTTACTCTTCTTGTATATATTCTTATGGATGAATCTGCTCATTTTTTGTCCTTAGCTTCGAGGTTAGGTTTGTACAGCAACTGACTCTTATAACCCAAACAATGATGCTGATGCTGATTGATGATGTCTAGGCTTTTCATTGTTTGTTTCATGCTTTTTATAGCCATCATTATCTGAAGAAATTAAGGGAATTGATAATGACTAATGATGATTGATAATGATGATGATGCTACATCAGATCTTTGATGAATCTTTCTGGTTTTTCTATTTTATGCTTTTAGGCAAAGAAAATCAACAATATATGAATCATTATAAGCCAAAGAATATCAAGATAGGTTTGTGTTACTATGTGACTAATCAAGATCCGAGCATAGTTTTTTCTTCATAATGTCTGTTTCATTAAAGCTTATGAAGAAGATGATAGTTAATGGGGAATTTTCTCGTTACGAAAATTATAATTGAAGTATTTCCTCATGGAAAATTATTGGGTTTGTAAGCCCAATCCAATTTTCTTATTAGTATGATATTGTCCGCTTTGTACCTACATGCTCCAGCCCGCACGGATTTGTTATTGGGCACCTTCCCAAAAGGTCTCATACTAATTGGAGTTGGACTTTACTTATATATTAGAATCTTCTTTTCAAAACTTCCGATGTGGGACGTTGGCTTGTACCCAACAATCTCCCCTTCAAACCAAGGACCACGAACATTGGGACTCCTCTTCAGCGGAACCTTGGCACCGTAACTCGGCACCTTCTTATTCGCGAAGTTTTTGAGGCACCTTCTTAGCGTGTCACATTTGAGGGTTTCTCCCACACCGAACTTTAGTCCACACCTCTAGGTCCACATTTTTTAACCTAGGCCCTGATACCATTTATTGGGCTTTATAAGCCCATTCCAACTCCTCCATTAGTATGATATTGCCCGTTTTGGCCCTACATGCTTTAAGCCCGCACGGATTTGTTATTGTGCTCTTTTCCAAAAGGCCTCATACTAATTGGAGTTGGACTATACTTATATATTAGAATCTTCTTTTCCAAACTTCCGATGTGGGACGTTGGTTTGTACCCAACAATCTCCCCTTCAAACCAAGGACCACGAACATTGGGCCTCCTCTTCAGCGGAACCTTGGCACCCTAACTCGGCACCTTCTTATTCGCGAAGTTCTTGAGGCACTTTCTTAGCGTCTCACATTTGAGGGCTTCTCCCACACCGAACTTTAATCCACACCCCTAGGTCCACATTTTTTAACCTAGGCTCTGATACCATTTATTGGGCTTTATAAGCCCATTCCAACTCCTCCATTAGTATGATATTGCCCGTTTTGGGCCTACATGCTTTAAGCCCGCACGAATTTTTTATTGGCCTCTTTCCCAAAAGGCCTCATACTAACTGGAGTTGGACTATATTTATATATTAGAATCTTCTTTTCTAAACTTCCGATGTGGGACGTTGGTTTGTACCCAACAATCTCCCCTTACTTAAGTCACATCATGGTAAAAAACTAATTCAAGATCGCCTCCATCAAAACCAAGGATGAAACCCCATTGTACAATCTCCGTAATGATTAACTCTTCTAGACCAAGTATTCCTGAGTTGTATGAATCTATAACGCATGATTCCTAGCTCTGTTTTATCTCCTGAATGATCTCCTGAACGATCTTCTGAACGATCTGCTAAACCTCACCCTGATCTACCCGAAACAAGACTAAATCTCTATCGAGAACCCTCTCTGATACCAATTGTAAGTGCGGATGAGGTAATATGAATTGCAGATATAAACAAGACAATAAATTTGTTAACGAGGTTTGGTTTTTCCTACTCTCCGGGACCAAGTCTAGATTTCGATTTCACTAGAACAAGAAAGCAAATTACAATCAATTTGCAAACGCGTAAAACAAGCCCAACCCTCTTGATTTACCGCTCCCTTCTATAACGTAAAACCCTAAGGATTTAATCTCTACCCTTAACTAAACTCCCCATGAGTCTAGATTTAATCACGATAACCTAACCATGAGCTAAACTCTCCCTGAGTCTAGACTTCAATTCTCCAAGTCTCTGGAACAACCACCACACACGAACCGTCACACCAACGAACCCAATGATTACCAAGATTCTCCAATATAAACCTTCAACACCAATACACAAATAAGCTTGATCACACAAGCACTTAACCCGCAATTGCCAATTAGATTCTTCAACATTTAGCGGCCTTCACACTTAACCCCGTTATCCGACATTATTTTTTATTTTATTTTTTGCTTTTTGTATAAAAGTATTCTACGACTTATTAACTTTATTTTTTTATTTTTTTAAGAGAGCTATACAAATTGAACTTTAAATAATAATAAAGTGTTTTATCAGCAATTTTTGCAAAAATAAAATTTTTAAACGACTTACCTGGACGGGGTCAACTCGCGATCAAGAAAACGAGTGGCCTAGGCTTAAAAAAAAAAAAAAAAATTAACAGTAAACTAGAAAAGGAGAAAAAGGGAATTGAAACTAAACTCAACCATACATCATTCTTATATTAATTTAAAACTAATGAACTTAGATGGAGAAATTACAAAAATATCTCTTTTCTAATATCACTTTCAAAAATGCTTATTCTCTAAAACTTACCAAAATTGTTCCTAAAAATCTAAGATTTATCCAAATATGTATGTAACCTTATTAAAACATACATAAACTATTTTCTACGTATATGTAAAATCTTATAAATAACGTATAACTACCATACAATATCTTATAAAATCTTATAAAATACTTTATAACATTTTATAAATACTTTCGAGTCTTCAAATAGTAGTGACCTATTAAAATTTGTAAAACTTTATAAAATTTTCAGATTTAATGAGGAACATTTTTGAAAAGGAATACACCAGAAAGAGCATTTCTCAAAATTTTCCATAAGATTAACATAACAAAAAGATTTGTTATACTTTTTTTTAATAATTTGTTTTTAAAAAACTATAATCTACTATAGCATATATTATTTCAAGTGAATTTTTATCTAATCAAAATCTTTTAAAAATATTAAGGTTTTCTTCTCTTAAAAATATTTATGTATATTTATTTATGTACTTCTGGATGGTAACTATTACTTGAATTTTTTTTGTTTTAAAAATATTTATGTAAATATATATAGATATATTTAAATTCCGTTTGCTTTTTAAAGATTTGTTGGTTGAAAAAATAAATTAAAATCTCATAAACCAAATTAAAATATGTTTGGTCTCAAAATCGACTCGGTTCAATTCAAATTGTATCACCTCGGTTGGATTCGCATTGAATACTTCAATGTATATCTCTTAAATTCTCATCCGTATATGTAGCAGTAGCACCTCTCGATCGTCCTTTTCAATACATCTATTATTGTTCTTCTTCTTTTACTTTTTGATAAAAAACAAAAACTAGATGTTCTTTTTAGGATGGTTTTGATACTGGATAAGTTGTTCAATTATTTTTTGTCAAGGTACAACCTTAATCATACATGAAAAAGGCAATGTACGTACATTGCATGTTACATCCACTTTACGCGGATCATGCATTAAAATCAATTCGATCGTCGAAACTTTATTTAATTTTGTTGTAAGCTTTTGATCTTCAACTTCAAGCTTACCCATGCTGTTCTAAGTCAACTCTTTCTCCAGTTCCTTTTTATTAATTTTCTTCCATTCTCTTTTTTTTTCTTACGTTTATTTGTATATTTCCTAAGGGTTTCCTTCTTCTTCTTCTACATGGCACAAAGCAAACTAAGGACATGAAGGTTCAGTTGATTCTAGTTAGTTAGCTAGTTACTTAGTTTGAGGAACATGTTTATGTTTTTGCCTTTTGGTTTTAGTTAGAAATTCTGAACAATGTATTAATTTTGTAAAATGTCTCTTATGAAATTATATGTTTTTCTATTTTATTTTATCTTATTTATTAATTATGCTAAATATTTTATATAATAGCTAAAATTCAAAAATATAAAATATAGAGTATTTAATTTTGGATCAAATTTTGCAAATGACGTCAACGTATAATCAAAGTTTAACATCACTTTGAAATATGACACTAGAAATATTAATAGCATCAATTATTGAAAATGATACTAAAAAGATTAATAACGTCAGTTAAAAAAACTGATGCTAACCTTGAATTATAAGGTCATTTACAAAAATGATGCTAAATATTTTTAGCTTCACACGATTTGGCATCACTTTTGGAAACGACTCTATAATGCTAGCATCGCTTGAAAAGCGACACTAATTAAAAAAAAAGTGATGTTAGACTTGGAGTTTTTTGTAGTGATGATTTTTTTTTGTGTGGGTTTTGACAATCAAACAACTTATAAATCACATGATGAGTTACAGACTGTGTTTAGATTTGTGTCTTTATGACAAGGACACTTGAATTTTCTGGCTTACTAGTTAAATTCCTTAGTTTGGATATTACTAAATTTTTAGCGTGAACATAATGGTCTTAGTAGAAGATAAGATTGTATTAGATTCTTAGTGTGAACAAAAGTTCTGATGTGTGATCCAAATATGACCAAATTAATCTACTTAAATAGTTTGTGTATATATTTGAGCTTAAGCTAACGAAAGATAATCAAACATTCAATTCGATTCACCTTATTTTCAGGATATTTTACCAATCTGTTTTTTTTTTTTTTCTCTAAGTCGTCGGTTTTAGGATTCGATCTATTTAAATCCTTCTTAACAAAGTACAATGACTGAATGACGTACACAATGTAAATTCGTCGAGATGTGTCTTAATTTATTAACACCGACAGTTAACTTTATTATTTCGAAGTACAAAAGAATGATATGAATATTTTACCATTTGACCAAAGTTAAAAAATGAATAAAAATAAACTTAAGCTAGAAAGAGATCCCCCCATCCCACGTGCACACCACACAGACCACGCAGTTTCTAAACGTGGTCGGCGACTCATTAGCATTCAATGCGTTTTAACTGTTTTTAGTTATCTTTACATTTTCAACATTCACTCATCATTTTATTTTGTATTGTGCGTGCCCTTATTGAAAAAGAGATTCTGCTCAAAAGACCAGCCTTACCAAGATATGAAACATATATGGCCATGTTGTTTTTTGTTTAATTTGGAATTAGTTTGGGAAGTGCATATATAGATTAATTATTAGATTAGTTATAAGATGTGCAATATTAATTGGATCTTAACCTTTATAGACTACATTCATTTAATTTAACAATAATTATTTTTGGACCAACAATAGATTTTTTCCATATGCTTAATATTTGTAGGACAGTTTTTTTCTTTCTTGTTTTGGTGTCAAGACTCAAGATAATCTAATTTGTAGGTACGTGGACCCTTTTAATCTTCCTTCTCGAAGACAACCGATAAATGATAATACGAAACAAAAACTCGACTTTTCCTAACACATCAATTAATGATTCAATATATGTGTACTAGTCGTATGATTTCTCTATCATTAGTTCTAGTTTCCTAAAATTAAGTTCTTGTCATATCAAACAACAAAAACAAGTTCTTGACTTTCTAACAATTTAATGAAACATCCCAACTTGCAGATATAATAGTAATCAATTGTAAATAAAAGTAGGAATAACCATTCCAAGAGAATAATACGCAATATTAAACGGATCTCCATCACATATATTTTATTGTTTGGTTATGCTTGTAAAAGTACAAATATGTAATGACGTTTCAGTTCAGTTTCGCTTTGTTATAAAATGATGCTGATATTTGAATACACGCAAATGGAACAAGACTTGTAATCACGTACTTAGTTATGTGTGTTAATCTCCGATTATACGCTAACTTTGACTCGTGTTATTTTATTTTAACACCACAAATAATTCTACTTAAAATATATTTAAAACAAACAAAAAGCTTTGACTCATACTCTCTGCGAATAAATTTTTGGTCTACTAGTCATACACGCGTATACTTTTCAAATATACTATTCACATGTTCACTTGGTAATCTCATTTAATGTGTATAATCATGCAAGCTGTACGTTAACGATCAATGGCAGTTTCTTGTAAATTTGCAACACGTTTATGGGTATTTTCGTCATGGTTTTGTTATATAAATACCCCCTCAATTGCTCTCCAACATGCAGTGTCTGAAACCAAACAAAGAAAATTTATACAACGAAAGAAAAAGAAAAGTTTTTAAAAAAGAAAAGCTTTCTGCAAAACCAAAAATGTCCGCTAAGATTTCAATATTCCAAGCTCTTGTCTTTCTATTCTACCGGTTTATCCTCCGGCGATATCGGAACCCTAAACCAAAATACCAAAATGGCCCTTCTTCTCTCCTCCAATCCGACCTATCACGCCACACATTGATCTTCAACGTAGAAGGAGCTCTTCTCAAATCCGACTCTCTCTTTCCTTACTTCATGTTAGTAGCATTCGAGGCGGGTGGGGTAATAAGGTCATTTATCCTCTTCATTCTCTATCCATTGATAAGCTTGATGAGCCATGAGATGGGTGTCAAAGTGATGGTAATGGTGAGCTTCTTCGGGGTCAAAAAAGAAGGTTTTAGAGCGGGAAGAGCGGTTTTGCCTAAATACTTTCTAGAAGATGTCGGGCTCGAGATGTTCCAAGTCTTGAAGAGAGGAGGGAAGAGAATCGGAGTGAGTGATGATCTTCCTCAAGTTATGATCGAAGGGTTCTTGAGAGATTACTTGGAGATTGACGTTGTGGTCGGAAGAAAAATGAAGGTCGTTGGAGGTTATTACTTAGGGATCATGGAAGATAAAACCAAACATGATCTTGTCTTTGATGAGTTGGTTCGTAAAGAGAGACTAAACACCGGTCGTGTTATTGGCATCACTTCCTTCAATACATCTCTTCATCGATATCTCTTCTCTCAGTTTTGCCAGGTCAGTCACTTTATTATTTATTTTTTTGCGTTTATATACGTTATACGTTTACAGTTTTTAAAATATTTTTTTGATAAATTTATATTTTTGAAAATATCAAAACGAGAATGTTTTGACTACTAAATATTGAAGCTGCCAAGAAAAAACTAATATATATTGATATCTATATATGACTTGTTACAGTTAATATATCATGACCTATATGTATTAAAAAGCGACATAGCATATTAAATAGTTATTATAGACTTATAGTAGTGACGGTGAAACACGGACAACTTGCCTGATTGCGAATATGAAATATTAACAACATAAACGTCAAAAATATTAACAACATAAACGTCAAAAATATTAACAACATAAAAAAGGAAACAAAAAAAAAAGAACAAATCAAGCCTATATCATTAAATACGAATAAGAAACGACGACATATCCTGTGTGGATAGTTATTAGTCATGACAGTGAATATATCTCATGGATTTGAATTTCAATACCTGTAATTGATTTTTGTTAGGTGCTTTCATTCATTGTTTTCATGTTGTACTCAACTGATTTTCTTGTCCTTTTCTCTCTAACAGGAAATTTATTTCGTGAAGAAATTAGACAAGCGAAGCTGGCAAACCCTACCACGAAGCCAATACCCTAAACCATTGGTTTTCCACGATGGCCGTCTCGCAATCAAACCAACCCTAATGAACACTTTGGTCTTGTTCATGTGGGGTCCTTTCGCAGCAGCAGCCGCAGCAGCCAGACTCTTCGTCTCTCTTTGCATCCCTTACTCATTCTCAATCCCGATCCTCTCCTTTTCCGGATGCAGACTAACCGTCACTAACGACTACGTTTCATCTCAAAAACCAAAATCAAGTCAACGCAAAGGTTGTCTCTTTGTGTGTAACCATAGGACTTTATTGGACCCTCTCTATGTTGCATTCGCCTTGAAAAAGAAAAACATAAAAACTGTAACGTATAGTTTGAGTAGGGTATCCGAGATTTTGGCTCCGATCAAGACGGTGAGACTTACCCGTGATCGGGTGAGTGACGGTCAAGCCATGGAGAAATTGTTGACCGAAGGAGATCTCGTGGTTTGTCCTGAAGGAACCACCTGTAGAGAGCCTTACATGCTCAGGTTTAGCCCTTTGTTCACCGAGGTTAGTGACATCATCGTTCCGGTGGCTATGACGTCAACCGTGACCTTCTTCTATGGTACAACGGCAAGTGGTCTTAAGGCCTTTGACCCGCTCTTCTTCCTCATGGATCCTTATCCTACCTACACCATCCAATTTCTCGACCCTGTCTCCGGTGCCACGTGCCAAGATCCTGATGGGAAGTTGAAGTTTGAGGTGGCCAATCATGTTCAGAGTGAGATTGGGAAGGCTTTGGATTTCGAGTGCACAAGTCTCACTAGAAAAGATAAGTATTTGATCTTGGCCGGTAATAATGGAGTAGTTAAGAAAAATTAAATTTGTTTTTAGGTTTTGAGTGAGTGAGTTGAGTTCTTTGGATATATGTAAGTAACCAATCGATTATTTCATTTGTTTATTAATACTCCCTCCGTTTCATAAAGAGTGTCGTTTTAAGGTTTTATTTTTGTTTCACAAAGAGTGTCGTTTTAGGTTTTCAATGCAAAATTTAATGATTTTTTATATTTTATGACTATTAGTATTCTGCAAATTGTTTTACTATTAGGCAGATTATGTTTAGGTATATAGTTAATGATGTTTTTGTTTAGAAAAAATAAAAAATTTAATGTTTTCTTAATCTGTGTGCAAAACTCTAAAATGACACTCTTTGTGAAACAGATGGAGTAATGTTTACGTAAATGTAACTACAATCTTTTTTTCTTGGTAATGTACACATATATCTTTATGTTTTATATCATATCCAAATCTTTGTCAGACAATTTTCCTTTTGCAGTTCTAGTGCATATATAAACAATATAATGGTCCACAAATAATGTAACCAATCATCTATATAAATTTTGAACAAGTTGAATGCTGTTATTAAATTTATATATTGTTTTGGTTGGCACATGCATCATAAATGTTTTTAACGGTCTAGCCCAAATAATGTAACCAAACTTATTGTAAATCATGAATACAAGCATGATTGGCCTTGTATATATAATGGCTGGTTGGTTATATACTACTTTTCCTTTGTCAACTAAAAGTTTATTTAATCTTAAATACTTTTTTATAACTATGGGTCTATGGCATATTCGTTGGTCAAACTAGTTACACATATATTCTATATATCAAAACGTAGTTATTCGTTTACGTTCGCTAGGGTCTAGGACTCTAGTAAACCACCATGTGAGCATGCATGTGAGTGAACAAAAATAAATTCTTCATATACCGTCGATAAAAAGTTAGTCAATCGACACTTGAATTATAAAATTTATAATTCGGTTACAAAGTACAAAATGAGATAGACTTTTAGTCAATCATTACACTTTTTGTATGTCTATAATAATGAATGATACTATGTTATTATAATTCCTCTTAAAAAGGAAAATTAAATTTGTACAGCAGAAATAATTTGTGTTAGTCCCCATATGGAATTGGACAGAATTAAGATATGTCTGTGGTGGGTGGTGACTGGTGAGGCCATCACTGTCGCATTTTTATAAGTGTCTATAACAACTGTGTTGGAAGAGGCAAAGTCTTATAAAAACAAATATGGATTAATTGGTCCAACATAAAAGAAAAGTCAAACTCACTCAAAGGAAAATGAAAAAAATTTCGTAACCGACACGTGTCTTCGTTCTTTTAAATGGATTGGGTCGTTCGTTGTAGTAAAAGCCATTTATGTTGATCGGCCCACATTTGTTGGGTCCACTACTTGCATTTTCTGATCTGATCCTTTAATTAAAAATCTCCTTAATTTCAGGGACTATTCCGCAATTTATCGATTCTTCTTCAGATTAGTCCGATTCTTTTTTTTTTTTTACAGATCAAAATTATCAAAATCTGAACGGTGATGGCTTCTCTCGCGACTTCCATAAGCGGAAGCTTCAATATTCTGGTTTCATCATTTTCAACGAGAAATGGGTTTCCTTTAATCTCCAATCAAAACCCGAGATTTGTCTTGTTTGAGAATAGAAGCAGACCGATCTCTAGAACGGCGATTTTGCGTCGATTTGCGATAAGTGGGTCGAGCCAAGGAGAAAAGATATCACCTTTAGCATCTGGTGTATCGCCGGGTCTATATTCAGCTCAGACTTTTGATTTGACGCCTCAAAATGTTGATTTGGTGCTTGAGGATGTTAGGCCGTTCTTGATCTCCGATGGTGGAAACGTCGACGTTGTCTCCGTTGAAGATGGAGTTGTTTCTCTTAAACTCCAAGGTTATTTTTCTTTTTCGTTTGGTTGCTGGTGTTGGAGCTAGACTTACTCATTTCGTTCGAACAAGGTAGAAACTTTTTGGGGTTTGAGTTGTTGGAATTTATAACTGATCAGCCTTTAGATTCTCTATAGAACTTTGGATTGTAGCTTGAGATAGGACAACTTTAAGTAATATTTTGGCTTATTGCTCCTCTATGATTGAAATGAAAAAGTTCACATTCGACTTCTGGGGGAGTTACAAATTAGGTAGGATCAGTGAATCTTTTGTAGAGAAAGGCAGCAAAGGAGTTAGGTTTAGCTGATTTAGTTCGACAAGATAGAAACTATTTGGGGTTTGAGTTGTTGTAATCTATCACTGATCAGCCTTTAAGGTTTTCTATTCTCTGTAGAACTCTAGATTCGAGCTTGAGACAGGACAACTTTATGTAACATTTTGGCGTATTACTGTTCTTGGTGTAGTATCCTATAGTTTTGGTTTTAATCTCTAGTCTTTTTCCCTTTAAGAGTGCAAAGAGAACATCTGCAAAAGAAATTGTGCTCTCATGTTATGTAATTGAACTTATGTTGGATTGGGTTGTATGTTTAGGAGCATGTACTAGCTGTCCAAGTTCTTCAACAACCATGACAATGGGAATAGAGAGGGTACTCAAGGAAAAGTTTGGAGATGCTTTGAAAGATATTCGACAAGTTTTTGATGAAGAAGTAAAGCAGATAACCGTAGAGGTGAGTGAGGCTCCTTTTAAGAAATTCGCGTTGATATCTTCTTGTGTGTTTGCCTTTGACTGGTTTTTGTTGCAGGCAGTGAATGCTCATCTTGATATACTGAGGCCAGCGATCAAGAACTACGGCGGAAGTGTGGAAGTTTTATCAGTTGAAGGCGAGGACTGCGTTGTAAAATATGTTGGACCAGAATCGATTGGAATGGGAATACGAGCAGCTATTAAAGAAAAGTTCAAGGACATATCTAATGTAACCTTTACAAGCTAGAAAGCATGAAGAAACTCACTATATTATGTAAAAACATTATTGCTCTTTGCTTGAGCTAATGTCTACATCAGTAGTCGTCCTCTCCATAACTGTCCTGAGCCATCTTGCCAGGTTGATCAAGAACGGTGTGTAGACAAAGTAGCAAGTTGTTGTCCAAGTAACCAATCCCTTCACCAGAAAACAAAACAAAAATATAAAATAAAACAGGGTGTCATGTTATGTTTTTGTTTGAAGATATATATCTATATAAACACTTTTTACCTGGCCAAAGATCTCTATGTTTGCTTCTGGATAGTACCACAGATGGAAGAATCTGTTAAATCAGGTTATGTCAATCTTTAGACTCAATTCTGAAAAAAACCCCGAAGAGATTGGTTGTTGAGGGATCGAAGAGCGCGGTTTACTTACTGCATGATGGGGATTTCTGCTAAAGGACAGGCAACACCGAGGAGAGTGGCAATGGTGAAGCCAAGCCAAGTTCTATCCAAAGAGAACCAAATAAATTCTGCTAAGGCAAATAGAATGTAAGCTTCTATGTTGTCTGAAACTCCAGCTTTGTACATTTCAGCACTTAACTCTAAGAACACCACCAGTGCTCTGTTCCATTTACCAAAACCATATAGAGAGTTTCACTTCCACTGTCCCAAAACTGTTATACACAACTGTATACAACAACTAAAGACTAGAGTACTGCATACTTACAAGAGTGAAATTATGGTTTTGTCCAAGTTGCCACGTGGAGGCTTTATAGAGGTTGCCTCATCCAATAGGAGTTGTAGTAAACCTACTGTACAGTAAAATAAGCCAAGCAAGAACGGGACCTGAAAAAAACACATTACATTTGTGAAAGGATTTTAAAGTTGTGGGTTTTTGATCTTACCCAGATGTTTGTATGAAGGGGACCGATTTGAAAAGCTCCGTTTTGGTAAACCACGAGATCGACACGTGAGTGGAGACCATCGAGAAGAGGACCCAAGACGAAGCCTGAACCAAAAAGAGAGAGACTTACTGGGACGATCCAAGATTTTCCGGTACCGGTTTTGCTCTGCCTCCTCTGGCTCAGGCAGAGGATTTTTCGCACCGGTGACCGGTTTGGCCCGTTTCGTTTTAGTGGTCTGATGAGAGGAGTTGAAGGAGAAGATATCGTTAAGACAAACATCTTCCAATCTCATCCATACAAAAAAAATTGAAGGACCTGTTTGAAGAAATGGTTTTAAAAAAAACAAACCGAATTGAACTGACTCTAACCGAAATGAAATTACTCAAACCGAAACAGAACCAAAACTAAACCGATATTACAGAAGACTGAACTTCGGTTCTAATTTGTTAACTTCATAGAACAAAGAAGTGCCAGCAAGGTTGCTGCTGTTTCACTAGGTTGCTGCTGTTTTTTATTCAACTGTGATGGTTTAGTGGTTTGATTCAAAGGCACCAACTAAACATCGTTCTGTTGTTCTGTTCAAAAGACTGATGATATGGCTGACTATAATGCTGCTTCCCTATGGCTTTATTCATCATAGTTGGAAGCTGTGAAGAGAGATGTGTGGCTTGTCCAATAATAATCTTGTTTTGTTGTTGCTCCATTGAGAAATGTTGATGTTGATTACCTAATATGTATTGTTTCTTGAAGCTCCATCGGAAGTTGTGAGGGATCTGTGACTTTTGCTAAACCTTCAAAATCAATTGAACTTATGAGGTAGTTGTAATCGTATTCGTTTCCCTCGAAACTTTCAACGTTGATCATATGGTTGAGCCAAATATGGACCGGAGGTTCCAATCCGCTGATGCTTCCCCATGGCCAGGCTTGAGCCGAGAATGAAGAATCCGTCTCTTGTCTACAAAACTGGTTAAGGTACTCAGCCATGTTTCCATGACCATAATGATGATCATGCATAAGGTTGTGAGTAGTGGCTTGTGCAGGTTTCTGTTGTTCTTGAGTAAAATGTGGCTTGTGCAGGTTTCTGTTGTTCTTGAGTAAAACATTAGTCCATAATTTGTGCAGATAGAGAGATGAAGCGTTGCAATGGCTGCAACCAGAGGACTCTTTATGTGCTAAAATGCATTGAAGATGATTGCAGATTTGCCATATGCTTCAAATGCGCCACTTTTCCACAAGTGGTAAAGCATAGAGTTGACGATCATCCTCTCTCACTATGCTATGGCGAAAAGGCTAGTGGTACATTCTGGTGTGACATTTGTGAAAAAGAAACCAATCCAGAGACATGGTTCTACACATGTAAAGACCAACGGGCTAGTTTGCATACAACGTGTGTGCTAGGAGACTTTTCAGGGTTCATGCCAAGAAGCACAATAGAGGCTTGGGGCAATTCATATGAGGTGGTGCTCAATAAAAGTATATCTCGTCCATTTTGCAGCTGGTGTAAGATGCATTGCATTTTTCCTATCATCCTGAAGATACTTGGAACCTCAGATGAATACTTAATTGCGTACGTTACTTATGGCATATGAATCAAGATGTCTAGCGAGTGGGGGGGGGGGGGGGGGGGGGTTCTTTTAGATTTCTTGTACCATTTACTTTACAAGTTCATTTCCATTATAATAAGTTATTTATCAAAGAATCTTGGAATTTAAATTTGATATGATCTAACTGTTTCAAACGTGTTATGCCTTTCATTTACAGTAGCATTCTTGTAGACTTTGAGAAGTTTCTTCAATTTACAAGTGTTTCCAGAGGCTCTTGATTGTTGAGATCTTTGGTCTTGTGTAATTGATAGCCTAATTGTAAAAAAAAGAGAAGAGAAATGAGAAATGATATTGCTAGTGGACAATTCTAACTTTGGATGAATATAAATAATTCAGCTGGAGTAATAAAGAGGAGACAAAGAACTACTAACAACACTTTCGTTTACTTGGATCAAGAATACTTACACACAAGTAATATCAATGTGCATTACATGAGAACATGTTCAAGGTGTTGTAGACTAGTCTTTCAGGATCATTAGTGATAGTAATAAAGTAAATTCTTATTGCAAGAAGTCTTGGCAATGGTGTCTTCAAAGCATTGTTGTTTCAGATTACCAAAATAAGAAACAGAGACTTCAGTTTTTATTATTAGGAACAGAGTTTCGATGTCTGAGAACCAGGACAGATGTTTCTGCATAACATAATTCATGTACAGTTAAAAACACATCTTGATCGATTCAACAGAGAAACCAAACACAGACTCCATTCATTATTATTCGCAGAAATTAGATCTAGAGACCGAAATGATAAACACCCTTCTTGAGCTCTGTTTGTTCCTAAGATGGTGAAAGCATATCACCAGTCATCTTCTCTGCTTTCTCCCCACGCTCACCTGAAATGTTTTATCAAACATTAACAGACATTTTAAGGCAAGCCAAGATTTAAAAAGAATATGGCTTTTGAAGTATTTACCTGTCCGAACTCTTATGACATCTGACACAGGTATAACTGTATATAACCAAACAAGAAACATTCACAATCTGAGTAATTTCATTTTGCATTTTGAGGTATGAAACATAAAAATCTGATTGTGAAAAGAGTATGGTTACCGAAAATCTTGCCATCACCAATCTCTCCTGTCCTTGCTCCATCAATTATGGTGTTGATTACAGATTCCACCTGCAATAAGAAAAAAAAAAGTAATGGTTCAAACTCGAAGTTCGCTTTAAAAGTTCCAATTTTTAAACCATATACGTACTTGGTCTTTCTTAACAACGATTTCCATTTTAACTTTAGCAATAAACTTGTCTTCCGAGAACTCAGAGCCTGCAAATTTCAACAATGTGTATAGAAAAGTCATGAACACATTTCGAGAGTAAGAAGAATCATCAAACCAATTCTTGAATTCAATGTCTTACCACCATGTCTCTCGGTGGAACCACCTTGTGCACCAAACCCTCGAACATCAGAAACAGTAACACCTCGTATTCCAATTTTCAATAGCGCCTTGATTGTTTGCATATTTATTTATGAAACAGAGAAACTCAAGATTTAGTTGGAAGTAACAAGTATCTACAATAACGATGAGAACCATACACCCTTCAATTCAAATTCACATTTCAAACACTAGAGAAACGAAGATTTGACCAGTCCTATCGAGCTCACTGACAAAATTCGATCTTCGCATGCATCGATAAGAACTTCTACTCACTATATAGACTCTTCTTAGATAACAACTAATCATGAAAAACCTCAAGTGAGTAGCAAAGTTAAAATCTTTTCACATATCAAACTGAGAACAAGGAAGATTTTTTACCGATGAAACTTTCTGAAGACTCCATGGCCTTTTATATCCCAACATTCATACATGAACAATGAAGAAACCAATTATAACTTAGAAAAACAAGCAACATTGTCACAATTATACCAATGATTGTTACACCAAAACAAAATTTAAAAGCTTACCTGACAATTGCTTCCACCTTGTAAAATTTCGAGTCTGGAATATAATCTAACAAAACAAAAAAATGCTATGAACAAACCCAATAGATCGAAAAAGGATCAGAGAGTCATCATTGTTGGCTTACCAGAAGAGCTTTGGGCTCTAACGACAGGTAAAACACGAGTGTTGTGACTCGGTGATTTTGTGACCAAATCGAGGCATGATGGTCGAGAATGTCTGAATCCAGAACAAATCGAAATGCAATCAGAGAAAGCAATGTTCTTTCGATCAGAACAGAAACCGAGAGAATTTATTGAGATGGGTTTCGTCATTGACGCCGCCATGATTGTTTGAGAGTTTTCTCTTTACCAACTGATTTCGACCATCGAAAGCGACGACGGAGGTGATTATTGCAAGTAAAAAACTTCGAAGTTGACGACGAGTCGGTTTAGCTAATTGTACCGGTTTAGTATAGAAATTGATTCCCGGTTTGTACCGGTTTAGTATCGAATCAAGTCTGCTTCAAAGTTACGAATTTTCGATCTCACAGGTGAAGAGGTGAAACAAAAATGGCTGAGGAAGATTTCATATACAGAATCAGTACGGAACAAGAATGGGAAGAGTTTCAGAAGAATGGATCTTCTTTTGGTGCAGAGATTGATAAATCAACTTGTTATTATCATCTCAGCAAACTCGATCAGGTCTCTGTCTTAAGATTTTTCTCAGAAAGATCTCGACTTTTCATCTCGGTGATGAAGAATCTCGACTTTTTTGCTCATTTTCTAAAGCTAATTTGCTTTAAGCTTGTGAAAGATCATTACTTTAATGCAGATTCTTGCTGCTTTTGTGATGAAATTGATTCTCTGATTTCTAGGTACAATTGACATTGAAGAACTTTTTCTTGAATGTTAAGGAGGATCTTTACCTTCTTCAAGTCGATCCTAAGAAGGTTTGTTCATTGATATTGACGCTTTACCTTTAATTTGATGAAATATGATAATTTGTTATAAGTAATCCTCTAGTTTGGTGAGTGGTTGATCTAGTAAACGTTAGTTTATTGTGTGATTAGCTCTTCGTTTAAGTAGATTAGCAATTAGCAAAAGGGGTAAAAGCAAGAAACTTCTTAAGCCTACCTTGTCATGGTATGAGTGTGTACTCAGTGATGTTGATTGATGCTAGAGTTGGTTATGTACTAGAGTCGGTGCGATTTTGTAGACTTGAAAACGATACACAAAATGGTGCTGCATTATGGACTATAACACAATGGAAGTAACAGAACCATGATCTTATAGACATTGATGTAAAGTTCTTATAAAATGGTCATTTGAATCCTGAAGCAAAGCGCATGTTTCAACGATGTATATACCCTTTTACTCGAGCACACCTGAAACATAAAGAGATTGACATGGTTTTTTTGTTTGATGTGCTTTTTTTGCAGCTTGGAGATGGATTGATCTATGAAGCTGTGGATGAAGTGAATAGCTTCCCTCACTTCTATGGTCCAGAAAAAACCTTTGTTCCTCTTCCTCTAGATTCTGTCGTCAAAGCTGAGAAGTTAACATTCACCAATGGCAATTTCACCTGCAGCTTCTTGACTTGATGATTCACTGGTTTGAGTAATTGCAATGTCACTCTTTCAATAATGTAATTAAGAAAGTTTGTTAAGAGGTCCCTCCTCAAAGCTAAGAGGATGTGTAAACACACAATACAAACACAAGTTTCTTTTGGCAAATAAAATCTGATTCCTTAACTTGACATTGAAGTCTTTAAATACACAAAAATAAAGAAAGAAAACTAACCACTAAATCTACTACTAAGAACGTGGAGAGTGTGGGATACAATCCCATTAATTTAGGAGCAATAACAAGACCACATCTCTTTTCTATCTTTAACCTACTCGACACCGGTTTACTCCGGTTATGTGCTCATCAAAGTTTTCTTCTTATTCACGAAACAGAACAAAAAAGAAACAGAGTGTACTATTACAATGCAAGATTAAGATCTAAACCATTATCTTTTATTGTGACCTTCTCTACTTCTTCTTCTTCATCATCATCTTCTTCCCCTTCATCATCATCATCTTCTTCTTCTTCTTCTTCTTGCTTCTCTTCTTGTTGGTTCTTGGTGGGGATAACCGAATTCGATGGCTTTAAGTTTAAGTCCATACAGTGAGAAAAATCTTCAGCACGGAATACAGGAACAATGCCGTAGTCGGATCTCTTGGTTGGAACGGAAGCAGTGTCGCCGGAATCTTGAGTTAAGTCTCGTCGTCTTCGTTTCTTAGCATCCTGATAGTTTTTGATGAGATTGAAGAACATCTCCATCTTCTTATTCTCCAACTCTTCTTCTTCGTCTTCATCGATCTCGTTGATCCTCTTCTTCTCTGTATTTTCTTCTTCTTGGTTCATTATCGCCATACGATGGGGATGAAGAAGAAAGATTTGCTTTTGTTTCTTTTCTTTGGTACTTTAGGGTTTCGAGGAGAAATGTTTATTATTATTAGGTGATGGAGCTTGCTTTTAGTGAGAAAGACTAAAATGCCATTTAATATCTCCCATTTTTAACTTTGGAGATTTTAGAATAAAAACATATCTAGTTTTAATTTTTAATTAGATTTCCAAATTAAACCAAAATATGCAAACCAAGAAATTTCCCTAAATAAAAGAATATAAGCATAAGTTTTTAACGACCAACTAAAAATAGTGTAAGTTAATTAATGAAAGTCATTTTAAAACAAGTTCTATATACAATAGTCGGATAATTTATTCATTAGTCCATAATTTCTGTTCATCGTGAAAAACGTGACCAGGGTCCAGGGGTAATAAAGTAAAAAAGATAAGTCATGAATTTAATACATATGTGGAATTGCATTGCTTCTTTGGTCTAAAAAAGACTGTCCTATTTAAATCATTGACGAATGCGTTTACTTTTCGGTTTTTAAGTCACAAGGCTTGTCTAGAAATACTCATCCAACGTGAAGGAAAATGCTTGTTCTTGCTTTGAATATTTTAACGATCCAAAACGTGAATGTTGCGCAGGAAAGTGAAACTTTTAAAAGTATTAGCCAAATTCTTTTTTTCAAAGCATCTTCTTTGATAGTGAACCATATAAAAGAGAAAAGAAGCATATAAAAGCCTTAAAGATTAACAGAATTGGAGAATGGGTTTGAATCAAGGCCCAAAGCCATAATAAGCGTTTGATTTAGAAATTTTTAGATCTTCAATTGTTTATTTCGTATCTTTTTAGGTTTGTATAGTTTTTCAAATAATTCCAGCAAGTTAAAAACTTTACACAAAAATAACTCTCTTATTCATCGACTAATCAAATCACGGTGATCCACACCTCCCTGAAAGACCACTTAACAACGACGTCGAAGGATTCGATTTAAGACACGAGATCAAAGGTACGGAGAACTCATCCGTAATCCCATACGCATTCCAACAGAAGGGATCCACAACAATATCTTTTTTTGAAGGTAACAATTCGATATCTGAGAGTGTTAAGTTTGTGCACGGGACATTGTTGCTGCATCCAAAATGCATAGGGGGGCTACGGATATCGTATGTGCCTTTTATACTTTGATATACTATATCATTCACAAAAACCGCCGATGTTTTGTTAGCACAACTTTTAGCCGTACAATAGTATTGATCGATGATTATCGGATTTCGGACAGTATCTACATGGATATTGTTAAATGTTACACCCGAAACGGACCCGGATCCACCTTGCCATGTCTTGATCCGTACTCCATTTTCGGAAAATTTTATAAACGAGTCTCTAACCGTAACGTTGGAGACGCACGCATGTGAGGATTTTTCTCCCAAACTTCCAATGCTACAAAATCACAAGATTATGTTAATACTGAATATTATGAAATGTTAAAAACTAAATTATAAATCACAAGTAACTTTTACCTAATTCCATGCCCGCCTGGTCCACAAGTGAGATTTCGTATATCGATATCGTATGATCCAGGTCCTATCGAGACACAATCATCTCCTGGTAAAAAATTTCAAGAATCTTAAGTTTGTTTACACTCTAAATACATTAGAAAATGAAGTCCCTATCAAATATCTAGAATGAATCCTTTTTTTTTTCAATTATTTTCGGTGTATTATGTCTAAAATGTAAAACACCTGTTTAAATAAGTTTCAAAACAAGTTAGAAGTTGTGATTTTTTCTTTTAGTTGCAATTTAATTTCCATTTGTGTATGTCTATAGACAATTATTAGATGTTTATTATATTGAATGTATACCGTTGGAGATAACGGAGTTGTAAATCTCAACGGATTTGGAGTTCTCAATGTGGATACCATCAGTGTTGGGACTTGACGACGGAGATATGATTCTAATGGAGTTGATGTGAACAACATGACATCCGTCGAGTTTGAGGTGAACCTGAGGGCTGTTCTTTATACTCAGGCCTTTCACAGTTACATTCGAGCTCATGAAGAACCTCAAAGCCTAACCTCACCAAAATCATTGCACATTAAATATGAATAATAAAGTTTAGAAACATATAATTTTTAGAGAAAATTAATAGTAAAGTTAATAAACATTGCACATCTTTCAAATGTTTGGTACTTACCGCGGGGCTTTCGCATGGACCAGCAAGTTTAGTTTTGTTGACATTCTGCTTGAACATATTAAGATCCCCAGGTCATATATACATTATGTAATATAATAACTAATAAATATTTTGATTTTAAATAATCATATTACTTAGAAACCACACATTATTATTGAACCTTTCACTCTTTATATTATGATTAATCTGAAGTGTGTATTAGTGAGTATTTACCCGATGAGGTTTGCAGGGAAGATCCCACCAATTTTGTCCACGACCGTCGATAACTCCAACGCCCTTTAAAGCCATTCCGTTGATTCTATAAAAGACGAGCCATTGTCTTTTGTCTAAACTGCTCGGCCACGACTTTGGTCCATCCCGTGGCACGATGGTCCCGTCAACCTTTATTTTTTTAAGAAAATTCAATAGAAATTAAACCATTAGACACAATTATCCAAAAGTTTGATTGAAATTAAATAAATTTGATATTATAATTGGTACTTGGAAGTATTGGTAAGAGCGACAAGGACCAGTGAAAATAGTGGAACGGATCATGAAAGTGAAACCGTAAGGCACAAGCAAGACAGAGGCAGTGTTGTTTTTGTAGTTGCCACAAGCTGAATCCCAAGCTGTCTTGAACGATTCAGTGTCGTCTGTGACACCATCACCGACCGCACCGTATTTCTTCACGTTGTAGACTACTTCGTGGTCGAGATCTTGGGGCAGAGATGGAGATTTTGACGACGGGTCGTTAGCTTTTGGAGAGGAAGAAGGAGGCTGAGACGGTGGCTCTGGTTTTGGGTTGGGATTGTCTTTGTCTGTGTGATGATGTAGTCTTGCTTCAGTTTCATAGAAGAATAAAGAAAATGTGATGAGAATTAATGTAGTGATACATAGAATCGGATCACGAGACAGTTTCAACATTTTGAGTTTAGGGTTTGGTTTGGTTTTTTTTTTCTATAATCCGATAATTCTTCTTTCTTTTCTCTTGGCTTTTTGTAAATATTGAAGTATATACATGTTTCGTTGCATATATATATATACATGTTGATATATAATTTTATTAATTGAAGCTAACAAGAGAATTTTTTGGTAAATCTTAATTATTTGGGCATTATGATGTAAAGACAGCTCAAAGTACATAAGTATTAGTATCTCAAATTCATGGCAAAACCCTTATTTTTTGGAGAAATCATTAGCCATAAGCTAAAATGCATATTACTGATACTATTGAATAATGCTCCAATTTAGGCATCGGAACATCGTTGGCGACTTCCAAAGGTTTGACTTTCTAGACTTCATGTGCTCATATATTCCATTAGAAGATTGTGAAGTTTGTATTTCATGTGCAAATAGTATTGTTTTATGTCAACAACTTTTCAATTTTAGGAATAATAATTGAGAAATTGTTAAAAATGCCCATTTTTCAATACCCCTTTTCAAAAATGCCCCTTTTGAGAGTCCATTTTTAAGTTTGCCCTCTTTTAATTTTTAATGACCATTTTACCCTTATTTGAAACAAAATTAGGTCCACAAAATACAAAATATTTTTTGGCGGAAAAAGTGATCCCGCAATTTTCCCGCCAATACACTTGTAAAAACCTTTAAAAAACCTTGTAAAATTTTCCCGTAAAAATTTTTCCCGCCAAAAAATTTTCCCGCCAAAAATTTTTTTTTGCGGGAAAAGTGCTTCCGCAATTTTTTTTTGCGAAATTTTTTTGGCGGGAAAATTTTTGGCGGGAAAAATTTACAAGGTATTTTAAAGGTTTTACAGAGTATTTACAAGTGTTTTGTAAGCTTTTACAATGTATTTTAAAAGGTTTTACAAGGTACTTATAAGGTTTTATAAGGTATTTATAACTTGTAAAACCTTATAAAAAACTTGTAAAACCTTATAACTTGTAAAAACCTTATAAAATAGCTTGTAAAATCTTATAATATCTTATAAATACCTTGTAAATACGTTGTAAAACCTTTTAAAATACATTGTAAAACCTTATAAATACCTTGTAAAAAACCTTTAAAATACCTTCTTGTAAAAACCTTTAAAAAACCTTGTAAAATTTTCCCGTAAAAATTTTTCCCGCCAAAAAATTTTCCCGCCAAAAATTTTTTTTTGCGGGAAAAAGTTTTACGGGAAAATTTTACAAGGTATTTTAAAGGTTTTACAAGTTTTTACAAGAGTTTTGGCGGGAAAAATTGCGGGATCATTTTTCCCACCAAAAAATATTTTGTATTTTGTGGAACTAATTTTGTTATATTTCCTTATATATTTGTGATATCTTTTATTAAAAGAAGGGTAATTTAGTCATTTTGTACATAAAAATGGGTATTTTTAAAAATGGACAGCCAAAGGGGCCATTTTTGAAAAGGGGTATTAAAAAAGGGGCATTTTTGTGAGTCTCCCATAATAATTTTACAGATAGATTCACAGTTTATGATATGCTATAGTTGCTGTTTTGCGAGTTTAAATTATCAAAATACAGAAAATTTTAAAAATCATGAAAAACAAATGTTTCTAAGTTCTAACCCATTCCAATGTGTGATCCTATCATTGAGTCATAGTCTTTTTAGAAAAAAATTAAATTCTTTTTTTTTTTTTGCACTTAATTTTTTTTTATAGAAATAAAGTAGATGAACCAATTAGGAACTAAAATGCTGCATGTTTATTTTCTGGCCAACATAGATAAACTCAGAGTCTTAAGTCGGAGATTAAAATATAGTGACTAATATGATAAACTTTTCTTTGTATGACATGAACACTATAAAAAATCAATATAGTAACAGTCACAACAATGATTCTCTGTGCAAACTCCTGTAAGAACAATGTGATGATGTGTGCTGTGGATAAGTTTTGCTGTTGTGGATGTTGTTTAAGTTTAACTAAGTGGTCTTTGTGCTTTTTGCAATCTCTGCAAATTGCGCCAAACTATTCTTGATCAATCCTTGCATTAGCGGTTGAAGCGCCTGAAGAAAGCAAAGATGAATTGCTACATTACAGGGTAAATGTTACCAGAAGATAGGATTTGAGACATTCAGTTGTGTTGATTCACTCTCTAAATCATCAAGTATTGATATAGTTTTTACATGTTGGATAAAGAATGCTTGCTTACCGCTGCAAATGGTATAAGTAGCAGGGGAACTTCATATGCAAAGGTTAGCTGCAAACAAAGCAAAGAACTCAGAAAATTTTGTGAAATCATCGGGAACTCGAAAAGCGATGATATGAACAATGAAATCTCACTTCTACTTCACATGATGAAGGTCCTAGCGGGAAAAAGCGGACAGTGCCCCTGTAAAAAAGCAAGACCTTCACATCAAGATTGAAGAGATGAATTTTGAGACTCATAAACTCATTGATTCGTTTCAGTTCTGTTACTTGTTAGGAAGGCCTTCTAGAGAAATCCAATGTATTTTCTGATTCGGGAGAGGCTGCAGGAAACAGAATCTAGAAAACAATTACGAGAAATCCAAATAAAGAGTATCAAAACTGTTTAACATGTTCTTGATATCAATGCATACTTACTGAAACTGTTCATTTCTTACAAAATTAAAAAATGTCATAAGAATAACTCTTAACATAAGAGTGAGTGAAGCTACTTATAAATATAAACAGTTCAATGGTTCATGATACTTGCCTGCAAGTTCTTAGCAAGCCAAGCGTACTCAAGATTCTGACCAAATGCTTTATATTTCAAGGTCCATCGAGATAAATCGGGTTTGTCCTTCAACACCTGCAGAACAAACATCAAAAACAAAATCCAATGTTGAACATCATAAAGCCAACAGAAACAGTCATTACCTTAACAGATGAAATGAATGTCATCCATTTAGGAATTGATTCTCGTTCCGAGTAGAGTCCATAAGCAACTGATACAGGCACTTCTACCTTCATCTTTACTCTAAAATCTCCACAAAACAAAGATTCAAACACTAAAAGAACCTTCTTGACTAAAAAAAACACAACTTTTTAAGAAAAATAAAATTCATAGCTTGAATTTGAACAGGAATGATAAAATCATACAAAAACAAAACAGCCTTGTCAAGAATTTGTCATGAACAGTTAAAAACATCAAATTTGACTATCTAAAGCTACCGTTGATAAAAAAGTATTGAACTTGAATCTCCAGAGCAATCATCCGTAAGTAAATCAAAATCAGTCTGCAATTTCGTAATATCTTCAACGCAAGATTCTTACAAAATGCGAGTGTGTTTTGTATATCTAGCTAAATTACATGAAGAAACAACAAAAATCCGCAAGTCAGAGAGAGTCAAAGAGCAGAGGGGAAGATAGAGTCGCTTACTTGCATTCTTGCCACTCCATGAGAGTATTAAATCTCCTGAATACTGAAGATTTCAAGGACCTATTTGTTGAAATCAAAGGAGAGAATCTAGAATCAAGAGTCAAAGGCTTCATCGGAGAAGAAGAAGGAAACAATCTCGAACTGGGTTTAGCAAAGTTGCTCCGACAACAGAATGTCCGATTACCAAATCCGAAGACGACGGCGTTAGGGTTAGTTACAGAGAGAATCGCCGTCGCAGACATCTTCTTCTTCTTCTTCTTCTTTCTTCGTCGTCGTGTTTTCTGTGTGATATCTGTTTTTCCGGCGGAAGAAAATGTAAAGACTTAATGGCGTACAAGAGTATGAAAGGAGGAGAAGTAACATGCTTCTTCGTTTTGGAACTGCCACGTGTCATTATTTAATTGGTTGCTCAGATTAATTCCATTTTAAAATTTTAAATGGGCTCTTAATGGGCCAAGAAGAAGCCCATTTTAGGACCCGTTGAAGACCTCCGTCTCTCGACTCTCTCTCTCTCTTTCGCTGAGCAAACTCTGGCTGAGAGAATGGAGGCGAAAAGTAGCAATCGATGCAGTTTCTGGCTTCCGAAGAAGAAAAGATCATGCGCGAATACTCGAATCAAGAGTTCCAAGTAAGTGAAACTGAAAAGTTTCGTTTTTTCTTTTTTTTTTTCTTTTCACTAAAATTTGACAAAGTAACCAAACAGGTTTTGTGGAAACCATAGCCAGAGATTGGAAGGTCAATGGATTCCATGCCCTATTGATCCTTCTCAGTGAGTCAAAGACTTTTTTTTTTCAAAAGGTTTTAGTTTGCAATTTCTCTGCTATTGTAGCAACGGTTTGATTCGAATTTTGTTAGCTCTGTGTTGCAGGAGAATCTCGAATGGCATGTAAAGAGATGTCCTTTACTTAAACAAACTGTAGCATTGTCTGGTCAACGGTTTTATCAGAAGGGCATTAATGCCGGAAACGAAGAAGAAGAAGAAGAAAAGTTGGGATCTTGTTATTCGGATTCTCTTGTTACCTCAGAGATGAAGAGAAAGCTTCTCTATAGTATGAGCGTTTCTCAGTTTCATCAGCTAATTAAGAAAATTGAGGCTGTTCATGGCGGTATTTGTAAAGAGATTGAAGATTCGTATCTGTCACCTGAAGCTTGTAACATATGGTTTAATAAAGAGATAGATAGGTAAATGGTTTGAATAGTTTGGAGCTTTCGTTGTTCTTGGGGTTTGGTTAGTGAGACGAGAAGATTTTGTTTTACTGATTGTTTCTGATTTGTTGGGCAGGAAATTACCGTTTCAAGAAAAACATGTTTTGCAGCAAGGTTCGATTCTTGGTAACTTGGAAGAGATTGGTGCATTGAAGAGGTGCAACATAAATGTGGAATGTTGCGAAAGTGATCTGAAAGAGAAAGACGATCACAGTGTGTCGGCGGTTGTTGAATTTGGCGCTGGCAGAGGATACTTAACACAGATGCTAGCAGATTGCTATGGGGTAAAAAAAGTGTATCTTGTCGAGAGGAAATCTTATAAGCTTAAGGTTGGTTAAGCTTTGCTTGTTTGTGTTTGTTTCGTTCTTTTCAGTAATTTAGCTTATTTCTCAAAGTGCATTTTGTTTTATTACTTCTAGGCTGATCGATCATTGAGGCAAAAGGAGAATTTAGTATTAGAGCGTATGAGAATTGATAGTAAGGTTCCCATATATCTAGTACCTTTTCTTGTTTACTTTGTTCAGGGTTATGTATTAATGATCGAAAGATAAAATCTTATGTGTTTTCAGTTGAGGATTTGAACCTTAACGTGGTTGAATCTTTGCACGGTGTTCCTTATGTGGCTATTGGGAAGCATCTATGTGGTCCTGCAACAGGTCACTACATGCTTATGTCTTTGCTCTTACACGTTAAGATTCCCACTTCGTGAAGAGTGTCTGTTTTTACTAATTGATGTACATTTTAATGTGTCGATAATAGATTTGAGCTTAAGATGTTGTTTATCCAGACAAGATGGTGAAAGCCTGGTCCTTAGAGGTCTCGCTATTGCGACTTGTTGCCATCATCTTTGCCAATGGAAAAGCTACATAAGTAAACTCACACAGTCACTACTTCCTCTTAGGACTATCATAGTATCTTAGAACATCTCAATTAATCAAGAGTGTGGTTCTGTCATTTTCTTGTCTCACAGATAAAGAATATATCTTGAGCCTAGGGATTTCCAAAGACGAGTTCCATATCATGACTTCGTTCACTAGCTGGGCTGTAGATGATGATCACGGTTCCAATCTTCCCAGTGTTGACGACAATGACCTTCTCGCTTCAAAGTAATATATCTTGGACTCAAAGATGATAAAGAAGTTACTTCAAATAAGTTATTTCATTTTAATTGTTCTTCTGATGCAGTGCAAAAGAAGACGAAGAAGGAGAAGTGAGATATGATTCGTTGAGCAGCGTGGAGGAAGTTGTGAAGAAAATGAAACCCATGGAGAGAGCTGTTTTAGGGTTTAAATGCAAACGGATAATAGATGCAGGGAGGATGAAGTGGGTTAATAAGAAACATGGGTTAGATTCAAAGCTAGTGAAGTATATCCCTGCAAGCATCTCGCCGGAAAATACTTTACTGATCGCCGGAAAACCCAATCCTTCTGTTGCTTGATGTTGTATTCTTGTTGGTTATTCAATACATATTGTCTACGACAGCAATTTTGATTGATTTATTTTACAAATCACAACTTCATTAGCTCTTTCTCTGTCTTTGGTCAAATCCACTGTGTAAGTATTCAAAACCAAATTTCTCACATTCCTATTACACATACATGAACCTCTCTTCTGCGTCGATTTTCCACGTAACTAAAGGATAAAGATCCTATGAAGACTGCAACGTCATTACACACGCACGTACGGATCAGTTTTGTTCCGTTCACATTTCACATTCCACATTCAGTCAAATAGTCAAACACTTTCGCGCACGTCATCAACCTATAAATACTTCAATCAGTTACCACAACAAATTCATCCAAAACTCGACAATGGAAACTCCCAAAGGCACCATCATCTTCACCACCGTTGGTCGAACTCACTACGGCTTCGACGTCTTCTCTCTTCACATCGCCACTGCCGTCGAACGCCGCTTAACAGACGGCGTTTCAGTTAACTTCAACGCTCAATTTGTCAACGATAAAAGCGATGATGTCGTTTTTGTGTCGGAACGAAACGGATCCGCCCGGATTTACAAAACGCGCCCCGGAATTTCTGAACCCGAGCAGCTTCCCGGAGCTCCGGAAAGCTACTTCCACGACCGTCCTATCATTACTCAATCAAACAGACTCTATTTCATCTCTGCTCACGAACAACCTGATCGTCATTTCAAGAATTGGTCTGCGCTTTACACCGTGGAGCTCAACGGCGAGGAGAGAGAAGTTACACGTGTCACTCCATTAGACACCGCCGATTTCAGCCCGGCGGTTTCTCAATCTGGAGATTTCTTAGCCGTCGCGTCATATGGATCTCGCTCTTGGGGCGGTGAGTTTCACGAGATCAACACTGATATTACTGTTTTCAAAGCATCTGAACCAGAGACAAGAGTGGTGATTTGCGAGCGTGGTGGTTGGCCGACTTGGTCCGGCGATTCAACTGTTTTCTTCCACCACCAAGCAGACGACGGTTGGTGGAGCATTTTCCGGGTAGATATACCGGAGAACTTCAAAAAATATTCCGATTTCCCAATCACACCGATCCGAGTCACTCCATCGGGACTCCATTGCTTCACTCCTGCAGCTTTCCACGACGGGAAACGAATCGCCGTCGCAACTCGCCGTCGCGGAGTCAACCACCGTCACATCGAGATTTACGACCTTGACCACAAAACGTTTCAGCCGGTGACTGAGCCACTCAATCCGAGTTTCCACCATTACAACCCCTTCGTGTCTTCAAATTCCGAGTTCCTCGGCTACCACCGCTTCAGAGGCGAGTCAACTCAGGGCGAGTCAATCGTTCCCAACATCGAGTCCATCGTTTCACCAATCAAAACCCTCCGTTTACTCAGAATCAACGGATCGTTTCCATCATCATCTCCCAACGGTGATCTAATCGCACTAAATTCCGATTTCGACATCAACGGTGGCATCAAAGTTGCTAAATCCGACGGTTCAAAACGATGGACGTTGATCAAAGACCGTACAGCTTTCTACAATTCATGGAGTCCAACGGAGCGTCATGTAATCTACACATCTCTCGGTCCGATCTTCCGTCCGGCGGGAATCGCCGTTCAGATAGCTCGAATCAAGTTCGATCCATCAGATCTCACCGCCGATAAAGAAGAGCTTCCTTGTGATGTGAAGATTCTTACTCTAGAGAACACTGGGAATAACGCTTTTCCGTCTTGCTCTCCCGACGGTAAATCAATCGTGTTCCGATCTGGTAGATCTGGGCATAAGAATCTCTACATTGTAGACGCTGTTAACGGAGAATCTAACGGCGGTGGAATAAGACGGTTAACGGAAGGACCATGGATCGATACTATGCCTTGCTGGTCTCCGAAAGGAGATCTCATCGGATTCTCATCTAACCGACACAATCCAGCGAACATCGACGCGTTCGGTGCTTACGTGGTGAGACCTGACGGTTCTGGATTGAGGAGGATTCTAATTTCGGGACCGGAAGGGTCGGAGGAAGCGGCGAGGGAGAGAGTTAATCATGTGAGTTTCAATAAGGATGGTGATTGGTTAGTTTTCACGGCGAATCTCTGTGGAATAACGGCGGAGCCGGTGGCGATGCCGAATCAGTTTCAGCCGTATGGAGATTTATACGTTGTGAAATTGGATGGAACGGGATTGAGGAGGCTGACGTGGAACGGGTATGAAGATGGGACTCCCACGTGGCATACTGCTGATGAATTGGATTTGAGTCGGATGAGTTTGAACGGGCAAGATGGAGACAAACTTGATGGTCAGTTTGAGGAGCCGTTGTGGATTTCTTGCGACATCTGAATACGATTCTCTTTATCTATAAAAAGAGCCAATTTTATGTAATCTCGCTTTTGTATTTTAATAAAACAAACAGAATAAATGAGTTTCACTATATTATTAACAAGTGTCTTTATTAATCATCAAGCGGGGATAGCTCAGTTGGGAGAGCGTCAGACTGAAGATCTGAAGGTCGCGTGTTCGATCCACGCTCACCGCATTATTATTTTAATTTTTAACTTTTAGCCCATTGGGCCATCTACGCTCTCTTTCGGTAAATAAACATGATTGAAACATAAAAAGCATTAATTAAGCCCATTAACATGCGCTACTAAAAAAGCCCAACTGTTCGAATCTCGTTGACTCACTTGCAAAGTTTGACTACTATTGCAAAGTTTTGTGTTGCCTCTAAACTTTGAACTCAAGTCGGAGTCGGAGCCGCATTGTTGAAGCAAAGCCATGTCGGAAGAAAACAGCCGCCGGAAGTGGAACCCTCACGCCGGTCCTTATCTCGGAGAAGTCTCTTCTCTAGCTTTCCTCAATCTCCCTCAACATGTTTCTTCAATTCCTTATCTTCTTGCCGGTTAGCTCTCGTTTTAAAACTATTGTAATGAATCTCGTTTCAAATTTTGTTGGAGTTTTGTGATGTAATTTAGGGTATTAATTTTTAATTAGGTTCGGGTTCGGAGATTCTGCTTTACGATTTGAGTTCCGGGGAATTGATTCGCTCGTTTCAAGTGTTTGAGGGAGTTCGCGTCCATGGAACTGTTTGTAGCAGCAGCTTTATTCGTTCAACGGACCGATATACGTATAAACTTGTTATATTTGGAGAGAAGAAAGTGAAGATCTTTTCATTGATTGTTGAATTAGCCTCGGGCTCTGGTGAAATCTCTGTGAATTTGGAAATTTTTGATTCTTTGCCGAGGCTTAGCAATTGGGTCTTCGACGTTTGTTTCTTACAGGTTGAAATCTCCGCTTTTGTGTTGTCCGCGTGATTTTATAATGTTCTTTGTTCCTCATGGGTTTAGGGTTTGTGATTGTGGTGATAGGACTCTACTGGTTCCTTGGGAGATGAAGACAAGCTTCTAGCTATTGGTTGTAGTGATAACTCTCTCAGCATTTGGGATGTTAAAGAATCACGCATGGCTTTTGAAATTCAGTCACCTGGTTAGTTTTACTCTACTTGAGGTTTAAGGGTTTTTGAAGACTCAAGTTAGAGCTTTTGATTTATTAAGTAATTGTTTGGTTGCAGAAAGGTGTCTACTGTATACTATGAGGTTATGGGGCGACAGTATTTCGACTCTCCGCATTGCTTCTGGCACTATTTTCAATGAGGTAGGCTGTCTTTTCTTCGCTTTCATATTTCACCTTAAATCTCACATTGGTTCTTTGTTTAGTATAGCTGCTATTCCTTGTTTCTATATTGGCGCCTAAGATAGCTTAAGTAAGTGGAATCGACTGGTTGTTGGCAGATCATTGTTTGGAGGACAGTTGGCTTTGATGGTGACAATGCCGACCATGGACATTATTCTGCTTCCCCTATGCTTAGACTTACTGGACATGAGGGTTCAATATTTCGCATTGTATGGTCTTTGGATGGATCGAAACTAGTCTCCGTCTCTGATGATCGTAGGTGAACATTTGTTTTGTGTTTAAGCATTTAAATACTTCACCTTTCCCGGATTCCTTGTATCAATGTACCTAATTGCATAATCTTTTGCTTTTATAGTGCTAGGATATGGGAAATTGATTCGCAGGAGGTCGTTGGTCCTGTGCTTTTTGGTCACAGTGTTAGGGTTTGGGACTGCTGCATCTCAGATTCTGTATGTACCTTGAATGTCTTTGACTTATTATATATATTTTTTAATATTCTGTTATGTGTTATCTGTGTTCATTTGAGTATTATGCTAAAATCATTTTAAAAATGTGAATGTCAGCGCTTCTGAGGTGAGAAAACTTATCAGCCAGATTTTAATGAATAGAGATGCTGTCACTGTTCTAATTTGAAAGCATATGTTTTTTTACGTATAAATCTGTTTTTGCTTATGATCATATACGATTGATGTGCACACTGAAAATTCAACTTATATATTATTGAAAGTGGGTTATTTTCTATTTCAGTTTATTGTCACTGCTGGTGAGGACTGTACATGCCGTGTCTGGGGTGTGGATGGTACCCAGCTGGAAGTGATAAAGGAACATATGTAAGTGGTGACATTGTATTTTTGTTGATCACACTATTCACGTCATGCTTTTATGTTATTACTGATTAAAAGCCTTTGTTTACTATGCAGTGGAAGAGGCATATGGAGATGTTTGTATGATCCGAACTCATCCCTTCTTGTTACTGCTGGATTTGACTCTGCAATCAAAGTACATCAATTGCATAATCGTGGGTCTGAAACGCTGTTAGATGCTGTAGGAGTACTTAATTCACCAGATAAAGTGGAATATTTTTCAACCTGCCTCCCAAATTTGACGGAGCATACTGGTCTCACTGACAGGTAGTACATGTCCCTTAACAAAATGTTAGTGTCTACAAAATCGTTTTTTGGTATGGTATGCCAAATGAATACATAAGTTGGTGATATTGAACATGGATGGCAGTAAAGGCAAAGTAATGATAGAAAATTCGAGGAGGCTAAATAAATTTGTTAATTTGGTTCATTTTTACTGTAAATATTTAATAGATAAGTTTATGGGGTTTCTTGTGTATATTTGTAAATATGGTAGTTTTCCCTTTGCAGCAAGAGTGAGTATGTACGTTGCATGCAGCTCACACAGGAAGATACCATTTATGTGGCCACAAACCATGGTTGCTTGTACCACGCAAGGTTATTGTCATCTGGAAATGTAAGGTGGACTGAATTAGTTCGAATACCTGAAGAAGGGCCTATTATTACCATGGATGTCATGTCTGGCGGAAAGGTACGCGAGTCTTGTGCATTAGATGATTGGGTTGCTCTTGGAGATGGCAAAGGAAATATGACAATTGTTCGGGTTATTGGTGATATATATAACCCACATGCTGGCTTGAATCAAAGTTGGAAGGCTAGCCCAGAGAGACAACTTCTGGGGGCTTTCTGGTGCAAATCATTAGGCTATAGGTAATAGATGTTGGACCTGAATAATGATTTTATCTGAATAACTTTCTTGGACAATGCATCCAATGTGTGGAATCATTACGTTGGAAATATTTTTGAGCTTACAGTTTTCAGTCTCTGGCTTCCAGGTTTGTTTTTTCATGCAATCCTAGAGGACTATTGAAGCTGTGGAAACTATCCGGTCCTTCAGAATCTGCGGCTTCTAGTGCTGCTGAAACTTATCATGTTTCCCTCTTGGCTGAATTCTCCTCTTGTTTTGGAAAGCGAATAATGTGTGTTGATGCATCAGTAGAAGATGAGGTAATATCCGTTCCAGTTATTGCCATGTTTCTGTGTTCTATTGCTCTCTTTATACTCTCTAGTTTCAACCACTGGACTGATACATATTAATTTTTCACCATGGTCAACTAAATGTAGAGCAAAGAACACCAATCATTCTTGGTTAAGCCAAAACTAGGACATAAATTTTCTTAAGATAATCAAATCTAAAAAGTTTCCAGCCAAGATTTTTGTCTATTAAGCCTTGTTAAGTTTATAATTTGCATTGAAATATTGTTACTTGTAGGTGATTCTGTGTGGAGATTTACGTGGCAATATCACACTCTTTCCTCTGTCAAAGGACATGCTGAACGGAGTTTCTGTTTCTTCAGAATTGAAGATACCTTCACTAAAATATTTCAAAGGTGCCCACGGGATTTCAAGTGTTTCCAGTCTTTCAGTTGCTAGATTAACTTCCAACAAAGCTGAAATATGCTCGGTATGACTAATTTAACTACGTTGTTTCATCTTTTGCTGTTGGTATCTTTTTGGTTTGGAGAATAAATCATGCAGTCCTCACTATTATTTTCTTGTCACGCTGACAATGACTTTATTTTGTTGATCTTTCTTTTTTTCTTTGCAATTTCATGTTTAGACTGGCGCAGATGGTTGCATATGCTATTTCGAATATGACAGAGAGAGGCAGACTTTAGAGTTCATGGGTTTGAAACAATTGAAAGAGTTGAACTTAGTTCAATCTGTTTGTCAAGGGGTGCAGTTTTCCAAAGACCACCCAAACAATGACTATGCAGCCGGATTTGCGTCAACAGATTTCATATTGTGGAATTTAACAGCTGAAGCAAAGGTCCACCCTTGCCTTCTCCTTTTATTCACCTTCTTAATGCGAGCTGTAATGATATTCTGTCAATAGGTTACACAAATCACATGTGGTGGATGGCGCCGACCCCATTCCTTTTATCTCGGGGAAATCCCTGAGTGGCAGAACTGTTTTGCATATTTGAAGGTGCATCCTTTGTCTCTCGGTTAAAGTTGTTTAGAAATGTTTGGTCTTTGACTGATTGTCAAGCTGCCTCTTTTTTAGGATGATGTCATTCATATTCATAGACACTGGGTTGTGGGAAAGAAGACCAAAGTTTTTCCTCTAAATTTGCATACACAGTTTCATGGCAGAGAATTGCATTCGTTATGCTTCATCTCTGCAGATACAAAAGCCGGGTTCGATGAAAGTAAATTATCTGATCGGTCTAGTTGGATTGCAACAGGGTGTGAAGATGGATCTGTAAGATTGACAAGGTAGGTGCTAGTTTTATTAAGATTAATTGTGATATTTGATGGCGGTTTAGAAATCATTGTATCTAAATGTCTTAAAGTATGTGGCGTTCATTTAGGTATGTATCTGAGTTTGGAAACTGGTCAACATCAGAGCTATTAGGAGAACATGTTGGAGGCTCAGCTGTGAGATCAGTTTGCTGCGTATCAAATATGCACATGATTTCTTCGGACATGCCTAACGTACCAGACGTGTGTGAACAAGACTCTGCAGTGGATGATAGCGAAAGTCCTTGCTTACTGATTTCTGTTGGAGCCAAGCGTGTTGTAAGCTCTTGGCTCCTAAGGAATGGTAGACAAAATAAAAAGGGAGAATCTTGTATTAGTGATAATGGACACAATAGAGCTTCATCGGAAGTGTCTTCAGTGACATTCCAATGGCTTGCTACTGACATGCCAACCAAATCTCGTCCTTGTGGAAAGACCGAGAAATCTCCAAAATTGGACGGAGTTGATGAAGATACTACTGCTAACATCACAAAGTTAGGGTCTAATACGTATCATGAGCGAGAAAACTATGAAGATGACTGGAGATACATGGCTGCCACTGCATTTCTTGTCAAATGTGTTGGCTCCAGGTTAGAGGGACAGCCTTCGCTTACATTGATTGAACCCATCAATGATAGACAATGTTGAAATATTTTCTGTTCATCTTTTCAGGCTAACTATCTGTTTTATCGCTGTGGCTTGCTCTGATGCCAGCCTTACATTACGGGCCCTAGTCTTACCACATCGATTATGGTAACCGGAAGAAGTGTTTTACTTGTTTGATTACTTGGATTTTCAAACTTTGAGTTTGTGTTACATTTTGATATACTATGCATCTAATTTCAGGTTTGATGTTGCATCGTTGGTTCCTCTAAAATCTCCAGTTCTGTCATTACAACACGCCGTTGTGCATCTGCATCCCCCACATGAAGGTTTAGCCATTGATATTAGTACTTCTCTATCAGTTGACTTCTTATCAATTCGTTTCCTTTTATGCTAAATGAAATTGTTTTCCCGAAATCTTCTTGTCGTAATAGTTTTGATAACTTTACGTGACAGGTAATACATCATCTAGTGATGTTTATCTCCTCATCAGTGGGGCCACAGATGGAAGCATAGCCTTTTGGGATGTAACTAAATGTGTAGAAGCTTTTGTAAAGCAAGTATCCAGCATCCATATTGAGAAGTTCATTGATTGTCAGTTACGACCACGAACTGGAAGAGGGAGTCAAGGTGGTAAGAAATGGAAACTGTTAGGCTCCAAAATTTCTAAGAAACCACAAGAGAACAGCAACTCAGTTGGTGAAGCTGCAGCCACGTCTTTGGAACTCACAAATGGCGTTCCTCAGGAAAACCATGAATACGAAGGTGCAGATTCTCCTCCCGAGACAAGCGAGATAAAGCCTTCACATGTCGTGAAGAATGCTCATCAATCTGGAGTTAATTGCCTTTATGTTTCTCGCTCGAGCAGTTCTCCAAGTAATGGCAATAGCTTGATGTTCAATGTGATTAGCGGGGGTGATGATCAAGCCCTTCATTGTCTTAGCTTCAACATCCTCAGTAGTAGTAATAGTCCAGCCAGAAAATCTGAAATCATGGATCTAAACCAAACCCCAAGTTACAGAATCAGGCTCACAGACCGTGGAGGTATTGCATCAGCTCATAGCTCTGCCATAAAAGGTACTATGCCTCGAAAACCCTATGTGGAATTCAAATCATATAAGTCTCTATTAGGCTAAGTTTCTCTTTCACCATTTCCCTAATAAAAAGACTGAATCTTTGTTTCGATTCAATGAAGGCGTGTGGATGGACGTGAACTGGGTGTTCTCGACAGGTCTTGATCAACGTGTACGATGTTGGTTTCTCGACAAAGATGGTAAACTGATCGAGCACGCTCATTTAGTCATCAGCGTGCCCGAGCCAGAGGCACTAGATGCTAAAGCCATTGATGAGTAAGTAAAATGCACTCACACTTCCATGATCCATAAACAAAATAAAAACTTCTCTATTGCTATCTCACATACCCAATCTGTATACTTAATCTATCTGCAGAAACCGATACCAAATAGCTGTTGCGGGACGCGGGATCCAGATGGTTGAATTCTCCGGTTACTAGGTTCAGAACCCAGTATTTGATCCATTTTTTGAGGTAAACTGTCCTAAGCTACCCTCTGGCTCTGCTAGGATTTATTTACACCAGTGAGGCCTGTAATTTATACCAAACCAATTTTGAGTGCTCGGTCGGTCAGAGTAAACCGGATTTTGATTCCTGGTTCAGTTTGATCAGAACTGTGCTTTTGTCGGTGCTCTACTTTATCTATTATTTTTTTTTGTTTGGCCAAAGTCGCCGTCGGTGCTCTGCTAAATTCTGGTATCAGTGGTGTGTATCATGTTTCTGAACCCAATTTGATAGTAACATTATTGTTGCTCATTTGGGTTATGGAATTGTGCCCATGTGGAACCTTTATGAGAGAAAGATCAACTCTTCACATGACATTATTTAATTCTTAATCAATCAATTCGACTTATTAATAGTAAATTAAGTTCTTTAGAGATTTGAATTGATTTGATGTGATACAGATGTGGCTTTTTCTAGCCTTAACCAGTCAAAATTTCCATTTATACTATTTCGTACATATAAATGTTTATGAGAATTCGAATTCATTCTACGGTTTTTTTATAAGATTGTAACTACAGTATTATTTGACTTTTTACGATAGGAAACTTGAATGTTATTTTGTTGTACTTGTCTCTGTTTTGAATCACTTCTGATAATTGGATCGAGATATTTGCCCACGTAATAATCATTTACGTGGTTGGTGACCAGATCTTGTGGAAAAAGAAATTGTTGTTTATTTCAAATACTTCGCATATTCTTCAAAATTTGTTGGCTGATTCTAAAAATTGTGTGTTTTAAAATTTAGTTTAAGGAAAAAAATCTTCACATCATTTTATTATTTGTATACACCCAAGAAACTCATTGATGATATTAGTTTAAGATTCATTAACGGTCGACTGTATCGTGCATTCGTGCTTCCATATAGTATTGCTCTTAATTGAGGTGTCGGTTCAATTGTTGTGATCATTATATTTTAACTCTACCTAATAATGCAAATTCTTAATTTTATTTGTAAATTAGTATAAACAATGGAATGTGAACTCCAACGTACTTAATTAATGTTTGATTAATTTATAGATTTATGTAACTATCAAATGCCATAATAGATAGTATTGTATTATCAAATGCCAAATTTCCTCACACGACTTAGAATTTTCTACGAGTTTTGGACTTACAATTATTCATTAGCATTTAAAGTTGACTGGTAAATCAATACATTAATAATATTATCTACAAAGCAAGTTGTGATAGTTATCCAAAAAAGCAAAGCATTTTTATCTTCTATAAAATTTTTACCAATATACGACATCACAACTATGCATTTTTATTAATTATTTTTTATTTTTTGTTAGTTAGTTACGTTGATCATCGTGCCTTGAACAAAAACATCGTTCTCCTAAAATATAAGTAAAAAAATGGCTAGGTGCATTACCAACCCCACTACAGAAATACAGACGAATCAGCGGTTAAGCCGAGCTGAGCCGAATTAGTCTCACGAATCCTGCAGAGCATTTGTTGGGCTACCGGCACCTCCCGGTTGCCACATTAAATGTTTCTATTTGTCGACATACACTAATTAATTCAGAGATTCGCTCGCTTACAAACTTTAATGATACTCTCTCTGTTTCATAATATAAGTCGTTTTGGAGAAAATTTTTTGTTTCATAATATAAGTCGTTTTCAAGTTTCTATGCACTTTATATATTACTTTAATATTTTATAATTATTTATATTATGCAGTCTCTTTTATGATTGGTCGAACTTTTTAAAAGTAGATCTTCTTAATCTGCGTGTTTAAAGCTAAAACGATTTATATTATGAAACGGAGGGAGTATTATTTATTATAATAAGTTAGTAGTTTAATCATGGGTGGTTATTTATTATAATAAGTTAGTAGTTTAATTCTTGCGGTGAAAAAGATTTGAGTTTTTCCCTAAATACGTGTGGGAAAAGAAAATGTTCAAGACTTCAAGTGAGGTAGGTCAAAACTCAAATCCATCACCAGACGGACACTCGTCTTAATCCAATAGTTTAATGAGAGATCCAATGGTCATCATTTTTTTCTCAACAACAACATAATTAGTTTTAGGAATTTTTGATAATATATGTTCACCTACCAAAACCATGTCATAATGAAAGTTTATGTTCCACCTTTTTTCCTTGGCAACACCTTATTATACTAGTCATTTTTTTTTCCAATGATCTTATGATCAGTCTCGTATTCATTTTTCGTAGCTAATTTAAATTTACTTTTGAATATTAAATAATTTTGTTTGTTCTAATCTGTTATATATAAGATCACCATAAAAGATTAATTTCTAGAAACAAAAGAATAATATTTCGAGACAAGTATATATGGTATCAAAATCTGTAAAAAATCAGAGCCATGACCGAATACAATGTTAAGTTTATGTGACGTGAGATTTAGAGTTTCATCGAGAAAGATTATAATAAAATTAATATGATTCACTTTCCAATTCGGTTTTAAATTAAAAGCATTGATAATCAATCAACTAACTAATAATTCACTAATGAAAAGCCGAATAAGCCGATGGAAGTAAAGTAAAATTGAAGTCCAAAACCTATAGATCCGGTGGACAGTCAACAGTGTCGTTAATCCCTATAAATAGCTCACTCCCTTCTCATCCACAGATCGTCCCCGACTCGTCTCTTCCTCGTTCGCTGTTAAGATTTTGCTTCGAGGCTCCGAGATCTGTAATCTCCGCAGGTTTCGCTCTTCTTCTCCGTCATCGATTTCGAGTATTTAGGCCATGTCTTTTATTCTCGATTTGATTTACGGTCTTATTCTTTGTTAAATCTGCAATGAAATGATATTTTTCTATGGGTTTGGATTCAGATTTGATAGTATTCGAACTGGATCTGCGATAGTGTGGCTACTGAAATCTGCAAATCGTTAGATTTGATTGAAATGATTAGGTTAGGTTATATGGTTTTTGCGTGTTAAATCTATGAATGATTCGTTTATGATGCACACAGATTTAGATCTGTTCATTTTCGAGTCCTCTAGTATCAAACCTTACTTTTAGCAGATCTGCGTAATGGGTCTATCATTTTTGCAAAAGATTTGAATCGCATATGATTTGAGTTTGGCTTTAAATGCTTTTGTATTAAGTATGAGCCATAAATGAGTCTTCCTGGTTAACTTTTAGAGTTGCTACTGTCTCACAACCCATTTTGGCATCTATGATTATCAGAAGAATCGAATCTCTTTGGATAAGATGCATCTGTTTTTATGCTATTCGACAATGATTTGGAATCTCTAGCTTTTTTATGTCACTTGAGTGTGGAATCTTTTTTTTTTTCACTTTTAATTCTATAAAGTTTTTCTTGTACTGATTTTTATGTGGTTGCTGATTCAAACTTTCTTCTGTTGTTATAGCTTTAAGAGATGGAGACTTTCCTATTCACATCCGAGTCTGTGAACGAAGGACACCCAGACAAGCTTTGCGACCAGATCTCTGATGCAGTCCTCGATGCCTGCCTTGAGCAAGACCCTGACAGCAAAGTTGCTTGCGAGACATGTACCAAGACCAACATGGTCATGGTCTTCGGTGAGATCACCACCAAGGCAACGATTGACTACGAGAAGATTGTCCGTGACACTTGCCGCTCCATTGGATTCATCTCTGATGATGTTGGTCTCGATGCTGACAAATGCAAAGTCCTTGTCAACATTGAACAGCAGAGCCCAGACATTGCTCAAGGTGTTCACGGTCATTTCACCAAACGCCCAGAAGACATTGGAGCTGGTGACCAAGGACACATGTTTGGTTATGCCACTGATGAAACCCCTGAGCTCATGCCTTTGAGCCATGTCCTTGCAACCAAGATTGGTGCTCGTCTCACTGAAGTCAGGAAGAATGGAACTTGCCGTTGGTTAAGACCAGATGGCAAGACCCAAGTCACTGTTGAGTACTACAACGACAACGGTGCTATGGTTCCAGTCCGTGTCCACACCGTCCTGATCTCAACCCAGCACGATGAAACTGTGACCAACGACGAGATCGCACGTGACCTCAAGGAACACGTGATCAAACCAATCATCCCAGAGAAATACCTTGACGACAAAACCATCTTCCACCTCAACCCATCAGGCCGGTTCGTGATCGGGGGACCACACGGTGATGCTGGTTTGACCGGACGTAAGATCATCATCGACACATACGGTGGATGGGGAGCTCACGGAGGGGGTGCATTCTCAGGCAAAGACCCAACCAAAGTCGACAGAAGTGGAGCTTACATCGTGAGGCAAGCAGCAAAGAGTGTGGTGGCTAATGGAATGGCTCGTAGGGCTCTTGTCCAGGTCTCATACGCCATTGGAGTCCCCGAGCCATTGTCTGTCTTTGTTGATACTTACGGAACAGGGTTGATTCCAGACAAGGAGATCCTGAAGATCGTGAAAGAGGCCTTTGATTTCAGACCAGGAATGATGACAATTAACTTGGACTTGAAGAGAGGAGGAAATGGAAGGTTTTTGAAAACGGCGGCGTATGGACATTTCGGAAGAGACGACCCTGATTTCACTTGGGAGGTCGTGAAGCCACTCAAGTGGGACAAACCTCAGGCTTAAGCTTATATTTTCTATCTTTTTACTTTATAAACATCTACCGTGGACCAATAATTAATCCCTCTGTTTCTGTTTTTTTCTCTCCCTCTTGTATTTTTGCTATGAAAGTTAAAAGGTTTGTTTAAACATCTACAATGGACCATTTTTCTCGTTCACTATAAATTGTAGTAGTTGAAATTTTGTGTTCTACGTTTTGGTACTTTATGCGATTAATATTCTTATCTATAGCGATTGTGAGTAATAACATATTACATAATTTGTTAGCAGATTTGATCGAAGTTGTCTATGTTGATAGCACTCTATATTTGTTGAGAAGTAGTACTTGACCCGGGTTTGGAAATCGGGGTTTGCACTTGTGGGTCGGATCTGTTTAGCCATATAATCTAGGAAGCTGCATATGGTATGCTTTCGAATTTCGATGGCAATGAATGATCATATTGTGCATTTCTTATGTTGAGCATGCTTTGCATATTGTGATAAAGTGTATTTCTATCTAAAGTAGAAAACTATCTATCAATCTATGTCAGAAATACAAAAATACACGTATTCTTTTCGAGTACAACACGAAACAACAATCATCTTCAACAAAACAAACAATGACATTGCTAAATTATTTAAAAAAAACACAGATCATACATTTGATCTGTTCAAAGGTAATGGATATAGAAGTGGAACCCATTTACATTGCCTTTATGAGATTCTTTGTTGTCGGTTCATACAATACGTACGAAAACAGAAATATTAATTCGAACTTAAATAATCTTAAGAGACGATCCAAAAAATCATAAAAAGTCAATTCCTACAATAAAAGAAAACACTAAATAGCGTTTCTTCTCATAATAATGATGGTTATCTATAGTCATTATTTATCCGAGTAGTATCTATCATTCAACAACTCTCAACTTGTTTTGTTTTAATGATAAATTGTCATTAAGCAGAAGAACCAATAACAATCTGTGTTAAACTGATTAGCTGATTATTCTATAATCAATCTTACCGGTTTAATTAACATTTTCGACTGAATTTTGTGCATGGATCGACCTTTCTACTGAATCAAGAGACAAAAAGCGTCAGCTTTTGAGCCTTTTTCCCTTTGAATGATCTCACCAGTGAAAGCTTAGTTTGTTTGTCCATATCATTTTTAATTTTCCGCTTAACAAATATCTTTGGACATACAGAGCAAAAATAAAAGCATATACATTTATATCATCTCTTATAATTTGAGAGGATAATTCTTTGTATGAATCACTGCTGCTACATATATTCAGTTATTTTTCTTGAAAAAGGAAAAAAAGAAAGTAAAAAGCAGAGACAGAGGAGAATGTTCTTTTGTCACAAAGGACCACCCAAAAGATCAGGTAATGTGATTTTTCCTAAATTATTAGGATCAAGTTTCTCGAACTGCATCCCAACTTGGTTAATGTCTTTCTCAGTGATCTTCCCCATTTCCTTGAGCTTGAACACTATATACTCTGATTTACTGTGACACACACCAAAATCAAATCCAAACATAAGAAAAAAAAGTAATCACGCACACTCACTTAAATCATTGAAATTAGATGAAACATAGACATGATAGTTCAATAATTGAATCTCCACTTTATATAATTAACTGTTGCTTGCAAGAAAAAGTCTAAGATTGACATGATTAGTCTTGATACTGTTGCTCTAAACACTAAGCAAACATGTTTACCTGATGAAACCATGATGATAAGTATCAGCTTTGAGCAAATCATCAACAGTAATATCTCTATTCAACGCCAATTTAACAGCTTTCCGATGCCGGCGATCAATCCTCGCTTCCGCCAAATACAAAAACGCACGCGCCACCGCAAGAGTGGAAACAAGAAGCCAAACCGCCGCAAAAAGCCTCCCTTGAAGCGTTTTAAAAGCTCGATCACCATAACCAACGGTAGTCACAGACATAACCGACAAATAAACCGAGTCAACAAAACCCAATTCTTCAACAAAATGCAAAACCAAAGCACCAACACCAATACACAAAACGACGACGCATAACGCTAAACCAACTTTCATCCTTATCCTCATCCTCCCTTTCTCAAAATCAATGATGTAATCTTTAGCAGAGAATCTATGGTGGTGGTGATGGTGCTGCTTCGTTTGGATTCCGGTGAGAATCATACTCTCTTGAAGATCCAAAACGTAATTAACAACACCACTGAGTAAGATATCCAAGAACCCGAACCCGAATAAAACGAAAACAACGGCGAAGATCTTCGTCCATGGAGTCAACGGAGCGATGTCACCGTAACCAATAGTACACATAGTGACGATACAGAAATAGAGAGCGTCGACTACAGGATGGGTTTCGATTCCTGAGTAGTGGTCACGATTGAATGAATAGATTGAAACCCCTAAGGTTAAGTAGATGACTAGCAAGAAAATAGCTTGTTTGATTATGGATTTTGAGATTGGTGATGGTTTTTTGGTTTCTTGATTTTTGGGTCTTAAGTCTTTGATGATTACCATAGCTGGAGCTGTACGACATCGGTGAAGTGGTCTAGTGTTTGACAAAAACCGATTTGTTTCGTCTGAGTCTGAGTCTTCGTCGTTGTCGTCTTGTACGGATTCTTCGAGGTCTTGATGATGAAGAAGACGTTCTTGGGAGATTTCGTGGAAGAAGGAAGTGTTTGAGATTGAGCGAGGGATTGTTATGGCGGCGGAGGAGGAGGAATCTGGATTTTCCGGTATTGGTTGGAGGCGGAAACGTGATTGAGGGCTGATGAGAGGTTGGTGATTCTCCATTTACCAACAAATGAGGAATCTCTAAAAACTTAATAAAAATGAAATTTTTTTTTTTTTTTTTTTATGGGGACAAACGGAAAAATCCAAAAGAAAAGTGAGTTTTGAGGTGAAAAAAAAAGTGTGATTGGTGTTTGGATTAGCAATTTTTTATACGAGTTTTAAGAAGAGGGATCCACATGCCACGTATGAAAATCAGATTTATCGTCAGACGTTAACCACAATATATATAGTACTATATATAGTTCAAGGCTTCACGCATTTAGTAGGTAGAGCAAATTACATGTTGTATATGTGATATTCGATTTGATCTGCTATGTGCTTTCATCTTGTTTTGAAGTCATATGGAAGCCTTAAACTGGATAGATTGTTAATCGTAAATGTGTTTAGTTGTTCAGAAGGAGGCTTGTTTTGTTGCTTGAGTATGTCGTACAGGTGATTCTTGGTTTTTAGATCTGAATTACTTTTGCTTTGAATATTGATAGGAAAAGTTGAAAGGGAGTATGAAACGATACTGAAAAGGACGCTACATAGGATTTGTGTTTTGACAGTTGTTCCAAAGACCACCACCTCAGTGATAATTCAGGTGAGTAGCTATTCAATGTTGTGTATATCGATATTGTCAACTTGAGTTGTATCTGATGTTTTTATTTTGTAATTCCCGTGTAGGTTGTACATGATGGTGGTTCTGTATCGTTTTTATGTTCTTTGCACCTTGGTAAATATTTACAGATGCTGTCTGAAACACATATAATCCAGTATAAACAATGTCTGTTTGAGTATTTATAGAGTTTATAGTAGTGAAAGTTTGTAATCCCATAAGTTGAGAGTGTGAATATATTTTTGTGTAACTTCTACCGTGGCCTCCATTCTGGCAGTTAGAAGGTAGGAAATGTTTGTTCTAAAGAAATATGATGTACAGAAAGGAAGACTATGAAGGATGGAATTTACGAAGTCGAGAAGTCGAGAGAGAGTGGGAGAGATTTATTTTGTTAAAATCTTGTGGGGAATTAGAATATTTGTTGGGTTTAGAAGCATTAAGTCATCACTGAAATGGGCTCGACCCATTAATATTGCACTCTAATAGTTTCTAAAACACATATGGCCCATCCGTCATGGACTATTTTGTTTACTCCATTTGAGACTTATAATTAGAATCTGATGTGTATTAATGAAATGTTTTCATTGGAAGAATAAGAAGCTGATGTCATCTCCAGAATAGCCAAAAATGCTGACGTGGGGGAAGGATGAAGAGAGATAGTCACCTTTCATATATATGATTGTAAAATATCCGTTTTGAATTTCTGTAACTTCATTAATTTTGATTCTAACTTTATTTGAAATCGAAAATTGGCTAGTTATTTTTCGGTGAAACCGTCGTGAGATCATTTCTTCAACAAGGATCAGCCCATAGTGATGGTCGGTCTAAAGCAAAAAAAAAAATGTAAATTTGTTGTCCATAAATAGAAAAAAGAGATAACAAAAAATTACTACTTGGGAGCCGAGGAATTTGGTGAGAATGTGAGAGCGGTGGCTAATTTCTTTCTGCATTCTATAAATTCAAGCAAACATTTGTAAGAAAAAAGTAACTTCATTAAAATGCAATACAGGCCTGGGCTTTCGAATATCTGTTCGGTTATCGGTTGGGTAAATTTGGTTCCGGTTCTAAAATTTAGTATCTATTCAGATATTTTTAAATTTCGGTTCGGTTCCGGTTATTTCGATTTTAAAATTAAGTATCCATTCAGTTATTTTTTTTAGGATATTTTCTAATATTTCTGTTATTTTTGAGTATTTTCAGATATTTTTGGATATATTTCGGTTATTTTCGAGTATTTTAACTATTTATATATTTTTCAAGTATTTTTTATTATTTTGTCTATAAATAACTAATTATTTTGAAAATATAATTGTATTTCGGGTATTTCGGTTCGGTACCGATTCGGTTACAATTATTTCGGTTATTAAATTTAGTATCCATTCGGCTATTTTCAAATTTTGGTTCAGTTCGATTTATTTTTTTTTTGTTTTGGTTACGGTTCAAAACATTTAGTTCGGTTTATTTGCCCAGGGCTAGGCAATAGAAAAACCAGAAATTAGGCAATAGAAAAACCAGAAATTACAAGAAGCTGGCTACGTTTTAGTATTCGATAAACAATAAAGGTCCATAACTAGGCCTATGTTTGTCGACTAGTTAGGCCTATATAAAGGCCCATTCGAATTATGCATGTTTAAGGCTTAAAATATACTTATTAGTTATTATAGTGGAATACACGACCGAGTTGAGGAAATGCAGAAATTAGTAGACCCCATGACACAAAACAAAAGTCAAGATTGATTTTTTTTTTTCTTTTTAAACGGAGAGTAATCGGAGGTAGCGGAAATTTTTAGAACAGATTGCTACCTATAAGAACAACATTTTAAAAATAACACTATTATTGATCTCATATCCCACTAATCCCTTCTTGATTTTGTATTATTAGGAAACTATATAGTTTGTTTAGTTCGATCTTCTAAACTTTTATTTTTTGGATGTTACATTTGTAAATTCTTCTCTTCGTGATTGGGCAACCAATTATAGAGTTAAATTTTAATCAATGTGTGGTTGACAAATTTTTTTTTAAAACTATATATATATTTTTTCCGTATGGATTTATTATTTATTGCAAATTATTAGAACTGTTACATAGATGATTCTACAATGGACAATTCCTTCCGACCCTTATTAGATCTACGACAGACTACACTTACTCCTTCATGCTCTTGACAGACACCTTCAATGATCCACGACCTGACGACACTTTCCTCTCTGCGTAGAATCCTGGCGAACAACTATAATTGTAAATCATTGGAGATCTCTTGCACACTTGCCTCAATTAATTTGTAAATTTATTAATAAATCGCACTATCTGGGACTCGAACCCCAGACCTTTTGGTGTAGAAGCATTAATTAACCTTTTGTCAACCAATGGGCTTCCACATTTAAAAAATTTTCTTAAAAAAAAAAAAAAATTTTAATTCCGTTTACTATTTAAAAACTATAGAGTAAACGGAATTTAAAAATTTTTTTTAATGATTATTCACATGTTTTTATGTTCTTTCTTTCAATGTTTGGCTTTCCCAGACTTTGTTTCATTGTTGATACTTGGTGGTGAGTCATTTCTCTAAGAAAATCCAGCCCAAAACACATAAGGAGATGAAGATGGGGATATTGGAAGAGAACACAAAGACTGTACCGTTCTACAAATTGTTTTCCTTCTCAGATTCTACCGATGTGTTGTTGATGATTGTTGGTTCGATCGGAGCTATCGTAAACGGTGTTTGTTCTCCGTTAATGACATTATTGTTTGGTGATCTCATTGATGCATTGGGTCAAAATCAGAACAACGAAGAGATTGTTGAGATAGTTTCCAAGGTTAGGAAAAAAGTGTTACTAAAACCCAAAAAAAAAAAAAAATTATCTTTTGAGTTGCTTTTTGATGTTTACTTTATTATGTTTAGGTTTGTTTGAAATTTGTCTACCTTGGACTTGTAGCACTTGGAGCAGCCTTTCTTCGTAAGTTATACAAATTTTAGTTTTTTTTTTTTTTTTAAAGGAGAAAAGCAATTTCGGTTTTTTCGGTTATAGAGGTGGCTTGTTGGATGATAACTGGGGAAAGACAAGCTGCAAGAATAAGGAGTTTGTATCTGAAAACGATTCTAAGACAAGACATTGGATTCTTCGATGTCGAAACGAGCACCGGAGAAGTTGTTGGTCGAATGTCTGGTGATACTGTTCTTATACTTGATGCTATGGGTGAGAAGGTAAAAAGGAACAAAAATAGCAAACAAAAAACAAAATATTTTCTGATAGATTTTTAAGTTGTGAAACTTTTTTCAGGTTGGGAAGTTTATACAGTTGATTGCAACATTCTTTGGTGGATTTGCTATAGCGTTTGTGAAAGGATGGTTACTTACACTTGTTATGTTGACCTCAATTCCTCTTCTAGCTATGTCTGGTGCAACTATGGCGATTATAGTTTCTAAAGCTTCGTCTCGAGAACAAGCTGCTTATGCGAAAGCATCAACTGTTGTTGAACAAACTTTGGGGTCTATTCGAACCGTAAAAAATTCTTGCTTTTCCCTTTTCTGTTTAGGGTGATGTTCATCAAAAATTTTAACCAAGTGTTTGTGTGTTTTCTCTAGGTTGCTTCTTTCACGGGAGAGAAGCAAGCGATGAGTAGCTACAGAGAATTGATAAATTTGGCCTATAAATCGAATGTTAAGCAAGGTTTTGTTACGGGTTTAGGTCTTGGAGTACTGTTCTTGGTGTTCTTTTGTACTTATGCTTTGGGTATATGGTTTGGTGGTGAAATGATACTCAGAAAAGGGTATACAGGTGGTGCAGTGATCAATGTAATGGTCACTGTAGTCACGAGTTCGATGTGAGTAGTGAGTACACCATATATATATTCTACTCTAAAGTTTCAAGACAGTTAAAACGGTTTTTGTGATTTCTTTTCTTTGTATAGGTCTTTAGGGCAAGCAACGCCTTGTCTTACTGCATTTGCGGCTGGTAAAGCTGCAGCTTATAAGATGTTTGAAACAATCGAAAGAAAGCCTTCGATTGATACTTTTGACCTAAATGGGAAGGTTTTAGAAGATATTCGAGGCGTAATTGAACTGAGAGATGTGTGTTTTAGTTACCCTGCCAGGCCTAAAGAAGAGATTTTTGGCGGATTCTCTCTGCTGATTCCGAGTGGTGCAACCGTTGCTTTGGTAGGAGAAAGCGGGAGTGGGAAATCTACTGTGATCAGTTTGATTGAAAGGTTTTATGATCCGAATTCCGGCCAAGTGCTTATTGATGGTATTAACTTAAAGGAGTTTCAGTTGAAATGGATTAGGGGAAAGATTGGATTGGTTAGTCAAGAACCTGTTCTGTTTTCTTCTAGTATAATGGAGAATATCAGGTACGGGAAAGAGAGTGCAACGGTTGAAGAGATTCAAACAGCAGCAAAGCTAGCAAACGCGGCTAAGTTCATCAATAAGTTGCCTCGAGGTTTAGAGACTTTGGTAGGGGAACATGGAACTCAACTCTCAGGAGGACAAAAACAGAGGATTGCTATCGCGAGAGCGATACTTAAAGATCCGCGGATCTTGCTGTTAGATGAAGCTACTAGCGCTCTTGATGCGGAATCCGAAAGAGTGGTTCAAGAGGCTTTAGATAGGGTAATGGTGAACCGGACTACTGTGATTGTCGCGCATCGGTTAAGCACAGTGAGAAATGCTGATACGATTGCTGTGATTCACCGTGGAAAGATAGTGGAAGAAGGTAAATAACATTACTGCATTTCGGTTTCGGGTTTGATTCAACTGCGAAAATTTATCTTTTTTTTTGTTTAACAGGTTCACATTCAGAGTTACTTAAGAATCACGAAGGGGCTTATTCACAGCTTATACAGTTACAAGAGATAAACAAAGAATCAAAGCGATTGGAGATTTCTGATGGATCAATCAGCAGTGGATCATCAAGAGGAAACAACAGCAGAAGGCAAGATGATGACTCTGTTTCGGTTCTTGGTTTACTTGCAGGCCAAGAGAATACTAAAAGGCCTCAAGAACTGTCACAGAATGTGTCGATTACTCGAATCGCTGCTCTAAACAAACCTGAGATTCCAATTCTTATACTTGGAACCTTAGTGGGTGCAGTGAACGGCACTATATTCCCCATTTTCGGTATCCTCTTTGCTAAAGTAATCGGAGCTTTCTTCAAAGCGCCTCAAGAGCTGAAGAGAGATTCGAGATTCTGGTCGATGATATTCCTACTTCTTGGTGTAGCCTCTTTGATAGTGTATCCAACGAATAACTACTTGTTTGCTATAGCTGGAGGGAGACTGATTCGGAGGATAAGATCAGTGTGTTTTGAGAAAGTTATTCATATGGAGGTTGGGTGGTTCGATAAACCTGAGAACTCGAGAGGTGCAATGGGAGCGAGGCTCTCTGCTGATGCAGCCTTGATCAGGACACTTGTGGGAGACTCGTTGTGTCTATCGGTTAAGAACGTTGCGTCTCTGGTGTCAGGACTAATCATAGCTTTCACGGCGAGCTGGGAATTGGCGGTTATTGTCGTAGTAATTATTCCATTAATTGGAATCAACGGTTATGTTCAAATTAAGTTCATGAAAGGCTTCAGTGCAGACGCAAAGGTTGATCCTCTCTACGAACTTAGTAATAGAAATTATTGTCTGTATCTATAAGAAAGTTTACCAGAAATCCATATGCCTACTTTTTTAAAATGACTTTTCAAGGGCTTAAGGTTTGTTACTTGTTAGAGAAGTAACTTAACCTTTGAAAGAAAATGTTTGCAGAGAAAGTACGAGGAGGCGAGTCAGGTGGCAAACGATGCGGTGGGGAGTATAAGAACGGTTGCGTCTTTCTGTGCGGAGGAGAAAGTGATGGAGATATACAATAAAAGATGTGAAGATACGTTTAAATCTGGGATTAAGCAAGGGTTAATCAGCGGATTAGGGTTTGGTCTCTCCTTTTTCATTCTTTACTCTGTCTACGCTACTTGTTTCTACGTGGGTGCTAGATTGGTTAAAGCCGGAAAGACAAACTTCAACAATGTTTTTGAGGTTTTGTTTTCTTGAAAATATTTGTAATGAATCTTGAGGTTTAAGTAGTAACTAATGGTTTTGGATTTAATGTGCAGGTTTTCTTAGCCTTAGCGTTGACAGCGATTGGGATATCTCAGGCGAGCTCTTTTGCTCCTGATTCGAGTAAAGCAAAGGGTGCTGCTGTTTCTATTTTCAGAATTATTGATGGGAAATCGAAGATAGATTCGAGAGATGAATCAGGAATGGTGTTGGAGAACGTAAAGGGAGATATCGAGCTTTGTCACATAAGCTTCACTTACCAAACTAGACCTGACGTTCAGGTCTTTCGTGACCTCTGTTTGACCATTCGTGCCGGACAGGTAACATGACCTAAAAGCTACTATCATGAAGAAAATTACTATTTTGTTATATAGATTTCGATTTATTTGGTTCGGTTTTGAACTGATTTGGGTTTAATTACATGCCCCCTTTTTTGTTTCTTGTCTTCTTTTTCAGACTGTTGCTTTGGTTGGCGAAAGTGGGTCGGGTAAATCTACGGTGATTTCACTGTTACAAAGGTTTTACGATCCGGATTCGGGTCATATAACTCTAGACGGAGTGGAGCTCAAGAAGCTGCAACTAAAATGGCTGAGACAACAAATGGGGCTTGTAGGGCAAGAGCCTGTACTGTTCAACGACACGGTACGAGCCAACATTGCTTACGGAAAAGGCGGCCAGGAAACAACCGAGACTGAGATTGTAGCTGCCTCGGAGCTGGCTAATGCCCACACGTTCATCTCTAGTATACAACAGGTACTTAAAATAAGACCTTTTTCTACAATTTGCAAAAACATGAGAGATTACTTATTGCGCAAGCAAAACCTTTTTTTTTGTGCTTTTAGGGTTATGATACGGTGGTAGGGGAGAGAGGGATACAATTGTCAGGAGGACAGAAGCAACGCGTGGCAATTGCACGCGCCATCGTGAAAGAACCGAAGATTCTGTTACTTGACGAAGCGACGAGCGCTTTGGACGCTGAATCGGAGCGGGTGGTTCAAGACGCGCTTGACCGGGTGATGGTGAACAGGACCACCGTAGTAGTGGCTCACAGGCTTTCGACGATCAAGAATGCTGACGTCATCGCCGTCGTCAAGAACGGTGTGATCGTAGAGAAAGGGACGCACGAAACGTTGATCAATATCGAAGGTGGTGTTTATTCTTCGCTTGTTCAACTTCACATTAGTGCTTCTAATTGACAAACATTTTTTTTTTTTTCCTTTTTCAAGTCTTCTCAAAACATATATTATGAGCTTAAGTTGTTTGTCCATTATTATTTTGTACTAACTTACAAAAAAAAAAAAAAGGTTTATTGTTAACGACGTCGTTCCAGAATTTAACCGTTACGTTACATTGTTTACGGCTTTTGGAGAGAATCTAATTCCGACGTCGTTTAAATGCCACGTCATGCAGTGTGCTGGCAGTTGATTTTATAACCAATCAAGTCTTACGAATATGGCAGCAAGGCAAGCGGGTTAAGTGAAATGACCAATAGTGGTAGCTAAGTATTAATATTTACGAAAATGCCACGCATCGAGTTAAAAGAAAATGAAAGGGAGAAAATAGAATCGAGAGGAGAGTACTGGGTGAGAGAGATCGTAAGCTACGATTCAATGCGAGTCAAAAATTCGTCTGCTTCGTCTTCTTCTTCTTCTTCCTAATTTCTCGAATCATTTCTCTGATTAAGGTATCGCAATTCTTATTCCTGCTTCTTGTTCAGATTTCTGTTTTCTTACCCTAAATTATCTGCTTGATTTTGTGATTTTTGCCTTTTGTTTTTATATCTACTTTGGGCTTTTACTTGTAGGATACTTGGTAGATTTCAGCTGATATACACTTCTGCGGATTTTGATTTGTCGGTGATAGAAACGAAACGAATTGGTGATTTTGGGTTTAGTATAACTTGGCAATTGTCCTGTGTTTTTTCTTTGAACTTTGTTTTTTCGATTTTATGAGCTAATTAATTACAAGCTTTAATTTTTGGGACTATCAAGGAATATAAGGATTGTTTGTTACAGTTCTGTGCAGATTCTTGATCCGGAATTTGATCTGGAAACAGTTCAAGACTATTCAGCTTGCGAGTTGTGATCTTAATTTGTTGGGAAGTTAGAAAACTTGAATTCCGATGGCTGACTTACCGCAGAGAACGTCGGTTAATTACCCGGGCACTCTCACTCCTATAGAGCCAAATAGACCATCGCCACAGCCAGATAGAACCCCAGTCCCTCATTCTCCTCCAGTAGTAGCTTCACCTATACCTCCTAGGTTTCCTCAACCAAGTTTTAGACCAGATCAGATGTCTTCACCGTCTATGAAATCCCCGAATCTGTTGTCACCTGCTAATGGTATCAGAACCGGAAGTCCCATTCCTCGTTTGAGTACTCCGCCTGGTCCACCAGTCTTTAATACTCCGGTTAAACCAGCTGCTGTGCCTTTCCGTACCTCTCCAGCTACTCCTCAGCCTATGGCATACTCTTCAGCTACGGCTTCTTCTCTGCCCGTATCTACACCTTCCTTTTACTCAAACGGATCATCAGTTGGAACGCAGCGTGATCTTCCAGATGTTGTTAGAATGGAGGAACCAATAGCTGCAGACTCACCTTATGTTTTGTTTTCTGCAAATAAGGTATTTTCTAATCCTTTCAGTTCACATTTGGCGTGCGTAAAATAGTTTTTGTCCCAATTTTTACTTGTATGTGTCTTATCCAAGAGCTTGTTTGAATCTTTCTTCTAATCGACTTGAGTGCCTGCTATTTGAAATTTCTTTTTTGTCTGCATCCATCACTGTGCATTTTTTTTTGTCATGTAGGTTTTAAAGCAGAAGAAGCTAGCAAATGTTCCTAGCTTGGGGTTTGGAGCAATAGTTTCTGCAGGGAGGGAGATAAGTCCTGGTCCTCAGATTATCCAACGTGATCCACATCGCTGTCTGAACTGTGGAGCGTATTCAAATCCCTATAGCTCCATATTAATTGGCTCAGGCCAATGGCAGTGTGTCATCTGCGAGAACATGAATGGAAGTAAAGGTGAATATGTGGCTTCGAGCAAGAATGAGTTGCAAAACTTTCCAGAGCTCTCATTGCCTCTGGTTGATTATGTTCAGACTGGAAATAAGAGGCCTGGGTTTGTTCCTGCCTCTGATTCTCGGACATCTGCACCTGTTGTCCTTGTTATTGATGAGTGTTTAGATGAACCACACCTTCAGCACTTGCAAAGCTCTTTGCATGCATTTGTAGACTCGCTGCCTCAAACTACCAGGCTTGGGATTATACTGTATGGTCGTACTGTTTCAATATATGATTTCTCTGAAGAATCCGTTGCTTCAGCGGATGTTATTTCTGGTTCAAAATCACCATCTGCAGAGTCGATGAAATCGCTGATTTATGGGACTGGTGTATACTTGTCACCAATGCATGCATCGCTAAAGGTAGCACATGAGATATTCTCGTCCTTAAGACCATACACATTGAATGTACCTGAAGCATCTAGAGATAGGTGCCTTGGAACTGCCGTTGAGGCTGCTCTGGCTATAATCCAAGGACCATCAGCCGAAATGTCTCGGGGAGTGGTCAGAAGAGCAGGAGGTAACAGTAGAATCATAGTTTGCGCTGGTGGACCCATTACATATGGTCCTGGATCAGTACCTCATTCAATGAGTCATCCAAATTATCCATATATGGAAAAGACAGCCATAAAATGGATGGAAAATTTGGGGCGTGAAGCTCACAGACACAATACAGTCGTCGATATATTGTGCGCTGGAACTTGCCTTCTCAGAGTTCCTGTCCTGCAGCCACTTGCAAAAGCTTCAGGTGGTGTTTTGGTACTTCACGATGATTTTGGTGAAGCCTTTGGTGTGGACTTGCAAAGGGCAGCCACTAGGGCAGCAGGTTCACATGGTCTGCTTGAAGTACGGTGTTCAGACGATATTCTTATAACTCAGGTGATTGGACCTGGCGAAGAAGCACATTCAGAAACTCATGAGACGTTTAAGAGTGATGCGGCTCTCTGTATTCAAATGCTGAGTGTTGAAGAAACACAAAGCTTCTCTCTCTCGATGGAGAATAAGAGGGACATCAAAAGCGATCATGTATTTTTCCAGTTTGCTTTCCATTATTCGGATGTTTATCAAGCAGATGTGTCTCGGGTAATTACGTTCAAATTGCCAACTGTTGATAGTATCTCAGCATATCTTCAGAGTGTTGAGGATGAAGCTTCTGCGGTCCTCATCTCCAAGAGAACTCTTCTATTAGCGAAAAATCAGAAGGACGCAGTCGATATGCGTGCTACTGTAGACGAAAGAATTAAAGACATTGCTTTGAAATTCGGATCACAAGTGCCAAAATCAAAGCTTTATAGCTTCCCCAAGGAACTATCATCCCTTCCAGAACTCCTCTTCCATCTTAGAAGGGGTCCTTTATTGGGAAACATCATTGGTCATGAAGATGAAAGATCGGTGCTACGGAATTTGTTTCTAAATGCATCTTTCGATCTGTCTCTTAGAATGGTAGCACCCCGTTGCTTGATGCACCAAGAAGGTGGTACGTTCGAGGAACTACCAGCGTATGATCTCTCTATGCAATCAGATAAGGCTGTTATTCTTGACCATGGCACAGATGTATTTATTTGGTTGGTAAGTTACTCTTGTCTTCATTCTGTGGCTTTATTATGTTCGTGGAAAAATATTTTTGTCAGAAGAAATTTCGGATCACTTCATAATAATAATTTATTTTGGTTGATTTAGGGAGCTGAACTGTCTGCTGATGAGGTGAAGAGTGCTGCAGTCTTAGCAGCTTGCAGAACGTTAGCTGAAGAACTAACTGAATTCCGGTTTCCAGCCCCCCGTATTCTCGCGTTCAAGGTCCTTAACATTTCAGAATCTCATTAGGATTTCTCAAAAGAATCACACTTTCTCGTCTTTCTTTTCTCGTGATTTTGTTACTTATCTGGTAATCCCATTGAAACAAAACTCAAAATCTTGTGTACATTGCTGTGTAACAGGAGGGAAGTTCCCAGGCTAGATATTTTGTTTGCCGGCTTATACCAGCACATAAAGACCCTCCTTATGAGCAGGTAAAAACATCGAAAGCCATCCCAGAAAAAAAGGCGAAACTTTCACTCTCGGATCTTAATCCATTGATTGTTTTTTCTTCTTCTGAACCCAATTTATGTGTAGGAAGCAAGATTTCCACAGATAAGAACATTGACGACAGAGCAAAGAATAAAACTAAAGAGTAGTTTTATAGAGTTTGATGAAGCCAGTTTCTGCGAATGGATGAGGAGTTTGAAAGTAGTGCCTCCTGAGCCCAGGTAGTCATACATTTATTCTCTGCTTCATAGTTTTTTTTTTCATCTTTTACTGTCAAACATTTTTTTTGTTCTCTGGTGAGTCTTTTGTTTTTAGGATTCTCTTTACATGATCTCAAGTGAATTTATACTTTTGTCATTACAGCAAAATAAAAGTGTGTAGGGATGAATTGATGATGACCGTTATTTTTCGTTTTACCATTTTACAATCGATGTTTACCCGCTCTCGCAATAATGACGTGTCATTTATTACTTGTTTAAATCCGAGTTATTCCATGGTTGCGCAGGCTTGCAGCATTTAGTACAAATCAATCGGAATTAAAAAAGTTCTATAGTTTTGTTGTTGATTATTAATACTGCATAATCAGAATAAACAATTAAAAAACTGCATAATCATAGAAAATAAAAACAAATACATGCCCGAATATAGATAAAAAAAAATATGTGAAAAAAAGTTGAAGCTAGAAAACATCAAACATGTAATTAAAACTCGATGACGTGGCAAAAAGAGGATTATCCACCAGAAGTTGCGTCTAGGGGTATAAACGTAATTACAATCACCTTATCCCCAACGTCTCAATTCTCTCTCTCGTGCTCTTCACTCGACGTCACACGAAAACCGGGAATCAGAAGATTTCGGGTTTTCTTAAGCCAGACTCCCCGCCGGCAATTCTCCCGGCTCGCCGTCGAAGATGGTGTCTCCACTCTGCGACTCTCAGTTACTTAACCACCGACCCTCGATCTCACCCACAGCTTCTCAGTTCGTGATCGCTGATGGAATCTTCCTCCGGCGGAATCGTCTTCTGGGCTCTTCTTCCTTTTGGGGCACCAAATTCGGAAACACCGTCAAGTTGGGAATATCCGGATGTAGTAGCTGCTCTTGGAGGAGGACCACGAGTGTGAATGCTTCATTAGGTGGTCTTCTCAGCGGGTTTTTCAAGGGTTCTGATAACGGAGAGTCGACGAGGCAGCAGTACGCATCAATCGTTGCCTCCGTCAATCGCTTGGAGACTGAGATTTCGGCTCTTTCGGATTCAGAGTTGCGAGAAAGGACTGATGCGTTAAAGCAACGGGCTCAGAAAGGAGAATCCATGGATTCACTTTTACCTGTAATTTTTCCAATCCTTTAGTTTCAGTTTTTGGTTTTGACACAAAGATTTTGATTCAATTGTGGAATTTCAAATTGTAGGAAGCGTTTGCTGTTGTGAGAGAAGCTTCCAAGAGAGTTCTTGGACTAAGACCTTTTGATGTGCAATTAATTGGTAACACAATCTCTGTGGACTGTGATCTTATGGTTTCACTGTTAAGAAGACTTTTTTTGAGTGGACTCTCTATTTGGTTTAACTTGTGCAGGTGGTATGGTTCTTCATAAAGGAGAAATAGCTGAAATGAGAACTGGTGAAGGGAAAACGCTTGTTGCTATTTTACCAGCTTATTTGAATGCATTAAGTGGGAAAGGTGTTCATGTGGTTACAGTCAATGATTATCTTGCTCGAAGAGATTGTGAATGGGTTGGTCAAGTTCCTCGGTTCCTTGGATTGAAGGTTGGTCTAATCCAACGTACGTCTCTTTTCTCTGAACTTCTTGGTCAATGTGATCATCATCTTCTTTGTTCGTTGTGTGTTGTTGTTCTACTATTTTATAGATGCTTCGCGCATTTTGTTACTTTGACAGAGAATATGACACCTGAACAAAGAAAGGAAAATTATTTATGCGACATCACGTATGTCACCAACAGTGAGCTTGGATTCGATTATCTGAGAGACAATCTTGCCACGGAAAGTAATTCTTGCTTTATTTTCTCTTTTTTCGTTCGGGATTATATGAATGTTCTCTGAATGTCTTTGCTGAGTTAGTTACTGAATGTACAGAGTGTGGAGGAGCTCGTCTTGAGGGATTTCAATTATTGTGTAATTGATGAAGTTGATTCCATACTTATTGATGAAGCAAGGACTCCTCTCATTATCTCTGGGCCTGCAGAGAAACCTAGTGACCAATATTACAAAGCTGCAAAGATTGCTTCAGCCTTTGAGCGGGATATACATTACACTGTAAGACTCCTCAGTTTTCTTACATTTGTTGTGTGCAATTATTAAGTGGAATTGGCCATCCATCTTCCAAATTCTAATTGCTCACTGAGTTTTTTCGTTTTGCAGGTTGATGAAAAGCAGAAGACTGTTTTACTAACGGAACAGGGTTATGAGGATGCAGAAGAAATCCTAGACGTGAAAGATTTGTATGATCCCCGTGAACAATGGGCATCATATGTTCTTAATGCCATTAAGGCAAAAGAACTTTTTCTCAGAGATGTGAACTATATCATCCGAGCAAAGGAGGTTCTTATCGTGGATGAGTTTACTGGTCGTGTGATGCAGGTACTTGATTATATTGTTTGCTTATTGGTATGAAAATTCATCTTAAAAAGAAATAATTATCACTATTTGTCATTTTAGTGATCTCACTGGCTACGGCTGAGAAATATTATTAGGCCATAAGAAAAACAATACGTAGGCAGCCACTGAATAAGTTGTTTCTTTCAGGGAAGACGTTGGAGTGATGGACTACATCAAGCAGTTGAAGCAAAAGAAGGCTTGCCTATTCAGAATGAATCTATTACTTTGGCATCAATTAGTTATCAAAATTTCTTTCTGCAGGTTGGAAATGCCTACTTTCCACTTTTGGAATATTGTTATTTCGCATTTGTGATGCATAATTTCTATTATCCTGTAGTTTCCAAAACTTTGCGGGATGACTGGTACTGCATCCACCGAGAGTGCAGAATTTGAGAGCATATACAAGCTCAAAGTTACAATTGTACCCACAAATAAGCCCATGATAAGAAAGGTTTGTCTCATATCTTAGAACTTGCACCTTAAAATTCAGGTGGTTCCTCGGAATTGCTCTCTCTAAATGTGTGCTTATAGGCCTTCTAATGAGATCTGTTAAAGTGGGAATGTGTTAAGAATCCATGTTAGTTCTGGTCCTTCTGGAAGCACATTGTATACTGTACTAGCTTCCAATTTTGGTGTTTTGTCTTTTCGAAAAAATCGTTTCTTTTTTCCAGTCTTATACTTTGTTAAATCACCTGCAGGATGAGTCGGATGTAGTTTTCAAGGCAGTCAATGGTAAATGGCGGGCAGTAGTAGTGGAAATCTCTAGAATGCACAAGACAGGTAGGGCTGTGCTAGTTGGTACAACCAGTGTCGAGCAGAGTGATGAACTATCGCAACTATTGCGGGAAGCTGGAATAACTCATGAGGTAAGGCTTTCATGTGATTTTGATTAAAAAAATCTTGGACGTGTAATCTATACAGAAATGAATCCAAAATTATGCTCCGTTAGCATTTAGTTCAAAAAATAATTTGGCATCTAAACAAATGGTGTATGTAAAGACAACAATTATATTCCTTTTACAAGAAAACTGACAGATGATATTATATATATATATGTTATACAAAAAGGTCCTCAATGCCAAACCAGAAAATGTGGAGAGGGAAGCTGAAATTGTAGCACAAAGTGGCCGTTTAGGGGCAGTAACAATTGCCACAAATATGGCAGGGCGTGGGACAGACATAATTCTTGGTGGAAATGCAGAGTTTATGGCACGTTTGAAGCTCCGTGAGATACTTATGCCCAGGTATTATGCATGAAGCATTCTAAGATATAAATAAAACTAATCGTAGAGCAAGCATGGTTCTAATTCGCTAATAAGTATTTTGTCCACATAACAAAGATCCTTTATCCACCATTGATAAAATTGCTACAGGTTATGTACTTAGTTTGACGAAGAACCTTGGAGTTCATGGTTTCTTTTTACCTGAAGTTTTGTTACATTTTGATTGTTACTTCAGAGTGGTAAAGCCTAGTGATGGTGTTTTCGTATCTGTGAAGAAGGCCCCTCCCAAGAGAACATGGAAGGTTTGGCCTTTCCAGAGTCTCTGGTTTTGGTAAAACATGAGATTCTAATGGTTACACTGAGCTAAGTAGAAAAACTTTACGATTCAGGTGAATGAGAAGTTATTTCCATGCAAATTATCAAATGAGAAAGCAAAGCTAGCTGAAGAAGCTGTACATTCAGCTGTAGAGGCTTGGGGCCAGAAATCGTTAACTGAGCTTGAAGCAGAGGAACGTCTATCTTATTCTTGTGAAAAGGTGAACAACTGAGAAAAATACTGGAAGTATATCTTCATATGTTAGATTTTTTATCTGAGTCATTGAACTTTCCTTCTTTTCTCAGGGTCCTGTCCAAGATGAAGTTATAGCTAAACTGAGGACTGCATTTCTGGCGATAGCGAAAGAATATAAGGGCTACACTGATGAAGAAAGGAAGAAGGTTAGTTCTGTTACAGCAGAGCAGTATGTGAATCTCAGTCAAGTGTCTGTTGTTGATCTTTTATTCTCCTGAACTGCTGCAGGTTGTGGAAGCTGGTGGACTTCACGTGGTGGGGACAGAGCGGCATGAATCACGCCGAATAGACAATCAGGTTTCCTTAATATATTTGTTGCAAGGAGATTTATGGTTGATTCAGGTTCCTTTCCCAATGAAATAAACCTTCTTGAATATGTTTTCTTACCCTCATACAGTTGCGTGGGCGAAGTGGCCGGCAGGGGGATCCTGGAAGTTCCCGATTCTTCCTTAGTCTTGAAGATAACATATTCCGCATTTTTGGTGGAGATCGGATTCAGGTGACATATGTATCTACAATTTATTCATTCTTCTTGAAAATAATCGCCTAAACATAGTTGCCGTATAACTCTTAGGGTATGATGAGGGCATTCAGGGTGGAAGACTTACCGATCGAATCCAAGATGCTTACCAAAGCTCTAGATGAAGCTCAGAGAAAAGTTGAGAATTACTTCTTTGACATCAGAAAGCAGTTATTCGAATTTGATGATGTTCTCAATAGCCAAAGAGATCGTGTTTACACAGAGAGAAGGCGTGCTCTTATGTCAGACAGCCTCGAGCCTCTGATTATCGAGTATGCTGAATTGACAATGGATGACATTCTAGAGGTAAGCCTTTTGATATTGATGCCGCTAAAGAAGTTCTTTATTCCCCCGAGTCTCTCTATACCAACACTTGAAACTCGTTTTACCATTACTAGGCAAATATTGGCCCAGATACTCCAAAAGAAAGCTGGGATTTTGAAAAGCTCATTGCGAAAGTTCAGCAGTAAGAATTATACTTCTTTAGGGAAAACATTGCACATAGATAATCACTTTCCGTTTATTTAAGCTCTTATAACTTTTAAAATTCAATCTCTTAGGTACTGTTACCTGTTGAACGATCTCACTCCAGATTTGCTGAAAAGCCAAGGATCAAGTTACGAAGGGTTGCAAGATTATCTACGTGCCCGTGGCCGCGATGCATACTTACAGAAAAGAGTAAGTTATAGATGTATTCTTAGCCTTTTTCACATTGGTATAAGATACCAGAAGCTGTGTGGTTGATTAAGCTTGTTATATATCATTCATAGGAAATCGTGGAGAAACAATCACCAGGGCTAATGAAAGATGCTGAACGATTCTTAATCTTGAGCAATATTGACCGGTTATGGAAAGAACACCTTCAAGCACTCAAGTTTGTGCAACAAGCTGTGGGGCTTAGAGGATATGCGCAACGCGATCCACTCATCGAGTATAAGCTTGAAGGATACAATCTATTTCTGGAAATGATGGCTCAAATACGAAGAAATGTTATATACTCCATATATCAGGTTCTTGACTAAATTGAAAACCTCTACTTCACTTCACACAATAATTTATTCATTCCGGTTTTGATTCTTTTTCTTTGTTATTGTGGCAGTTTCAACCAGTGCGGGTAAAGAAGGACGAAGAGAAGAAGTCTCAGAACGGGAAACCGAGCAAACAAATGGATAATGTTAGTGAGAAACCTAACCAAGTCGGTGTAACAGATGAGCCATCCTCAATTGCCAGCGCCTAAGAGCAGTAAACGGTAAAATCTTTTTGGGATACTAGAGCGGGAATTCGTCTGTAGAAAAAGAGCTCAATGGATACATCGAAAATAGGCGAGATCGCTAAAATTGTTGTCAATGTCATTTATCTGTATATATTACTACACTGAGAAAGGATCACATCAAAACAAGATCAAAGAAAACTCCCTTCTCTTACAGCATCAAGAATCTCTTGTAAGAATCTGTTGGAGTATTAGGTTGAGATCGTTTCCTCTAGCCTTGACACCAATGGCTAGTGCCGTCTTGAGCTTAACCAGCTCTCCTAATCTGAGAGAGGCTCGTTTGTTGTCTCGTATATAGAGAACCGGAACATTCCTTGAAGCCGCTAAGTTGGGTATATGCTTCGTTAGCGTCCTCGGTTTACAATCTGCTACTACAATCACTACCTGTGATGAAAACAATCTCCCTCTAAATTCAGTAGATTTTTTCTAATGAGATTGTTACAAGTTTGTATGGTTGTTACCTGAAGTTGAACCGGAGGTGGTCTAGGGTTTTGTTGTTGGTCAGTAGTGTTGGATTTCATCCTCTCAAGAACACGAGTGACTTCGTTGATCCCAATCGCGATTTGTTTCTGAAACAAATCATAATGGTAGTTGATAATCGAATCTTGAGAAAAGAAAGAAACCATAGCAAGAGTAGTAACCTTGAGCCATATCTTCTCAGGCAATGAGTTCACATTCGAAAGCTTGAACGTCTCAATTCCTCTAATTCACCAAAAAGAGAGAACTTTTAACAAAAAGTTGATAATTGAGATGGGTTTTTATAGGGTTTAGAGAGTGTTTACCTCTGAATCAAGTCGAGTAGATGAGTAAGACGTTCGCCTTCATAGTAACTACAATACGAACCAGAGAAATCAAAATCCTCAGAAATTTCAGAAACAGATTTAGAGCGAAAGAGAGTTTTAATTAGGTAAGCTTACTCTGATTCTTTGACGGGATTCGAATCAGCTTCTATCTTCTTCTGAGGGTTTATGGGTGTGACGCCTCTCATCGGTGTTTCAGTGGTTATGCACACCAACTGTTCGACAGAAATACCCACTTCGAAGATTTTTTGTAGGTAGACAAAGGTCTTTTCCGTAATTACCCAAAACGAATGTAGACATGTATCGTATTCGTAGTATCTTAGTCAAACTCAAAGTCTAGTCTTTTTTTTTCCCTTGTCCAAAAAATGTAGAAAAAAGATTGACTTGCACTTCTATCGAATCGGATGGAATCCCCAAATAAATCGATGATATGTTAGGCCTATGTGTAGGTATTTCTGATATGATTTTTACTAGTTTCTTGTCTTTAAAACCTTAGATGAATTAGGTCAATTCACTTATTGTTCATGATCTAATTATCTTCAAGCCACCAAAAATGGTGTTGAATTGATGGATCTATTATAAGTTAGGCAAAGTTCCTTAACCAACCTCACCAAAAGTTGTGTTATTTCGTTCTGTAGAATGTATTGGATTTTGTTCTTATTGCATGATTGGATTATTTAGAACCAAGCTTAACCAAGGTTTATGAAGCTATGTAGTCCCCTCATATGTTTTATCACTAAAACACCATTTTGTTCTTATTTTAGGAATTTTTAGTATCATAACCGAATTTACATGTCTTTCATATATTCTCTGATGAATTTTCTAAAACTCTATTTGTTATATTATATTTTATTATTTATTATTTATTTTATTTATGCAAATTTCATTGAGTTCTTGTACCTATTATCCTAGCTTAGTTTAAGTCTTTGCAAGTCTTGTGTGTGTTTCTTTGGTCTTCGTGGATTCGATCCCTAAATACTATTGCGTTTGTCTGTGCACTTGCGATTATCATTAAGGGTAAAACTTTTATTAATAATTTTACTCGTAACATCTACTGACACTACGGTTTTTGACAGGTTATGTCGTTCAACTTGGCTCTTTGTTGGTCTCTTGGAAGACTCTGAAACAAGATACCGTCTCTTGATCGTTTGTTGAAGTTGAATATCGTTCTATGGCAGAAGTTATTTGTGAACTTAAGTGGATCAAATCTCTTCTTAAGGAATTTGGTATATCTCATGATCAATCTATGACTATTTGATGTGGTTGTCAAGCGGCTATACATATTAGTGTCAATCCTGTTTTTGATGAACGAACTAAACATCTTGAATCGGATTGTCACATCGTTCGAGACGATCTCGTAGCTGGCATTATTGAAACTACTCACGTTTCTTCGGCAAATCAGTTAGCAGACATTCTTACAAAAGCCTTGGGACGAAAGGAGTTCGACATTTTTCTCTACAAGTTAGACATTTGAGACTTACATGTTCCAACTTGAAGAGGGATATTAAAAAAATACATATATTTTCTCTATTTTGTATATTATACATATTTCTACGTACTCTTAGCTAGTTTTAGTATTATTGCATTATGGACATGTATATATATGAGAACTTTTAGACCTAAAATTCAATAACAAGAATAATTTCTTAAGAGCCGCCTCCGGTTTCTCAGCTATACCCCGCAAAACCTGAACGATTTACTTCTTTGGATCTTTGTTTTTGTGATGTTTACTTGAGCCTAGGAACAATAAACAAATAAAAGTCTAATTTGTTATCGTCTGAGTCTGTCATGTGCTTGCTTGTTCGATTATTAATCAGGTAGTCATTTAAGTAGTGCACGTTGTCATTGTACATCTATGTTCCCATATAATTATAGTCAACTAATGTATTTATGATATGAATGATGTCAAAAAATATATCTCGAATCTCATTTGTTTACTACATACAGACCAAAATTTGCCTGCCACGAAAATATTTGTATTTCTGTTTTTCGAATTAGTTACAATTTGTCATTCTTTTAAGTGATATTTATAGATTTTGTCATTTTAACTAAAATTTTATGGATTTATCATGATTTCATATGTGTTTTATCCGTTATATTTGGGTTTAATTAGTCCTCTTCTATGTCATGTACACTGTGTTGTTTGTTGGCCCAAATAGGCACAAATAGTTTGATAATCGGTTGGTTTTCATTAGACCCAATCTTTTGGAAAGTATATTTGCAAAACAACAAAAAATGGCAAGTATGTCATCACCCAAAAAGCTCATCTGTTAGAGAGCTCTATTAGCAAAGAAAGAGAAAAATGTCTTCTCCAAATTATTTTTAAAAAATGTCTCCTCTTCAAATTATATATATACCTCCTATAAGTATCTACTTCTCAAATTTTCTCAAAATTCAAACCAACAAGAAGCGAGAGAGTGACAAATAATTTTGCTCATATAAATGTTGTTCTTCTTGTACCAATACTCTTGCATTTTAATAGAAGAACCTTTATCATCAAAAAAAAAGAAAAAGAGACGAATAAATTTTTCCCCGATTCGAATTTACTGTAATTTCCCTAATGGAGACTCGAGAGCATGATCATCGACTAGCCAAAGACCATATTCTTGGAAACGTTTCATTTTCCTGTTGTAACCGACAATGTAGTTATTGTGGACTATGACATGTTTGCCCTTTGTCTTTTTAACCCATGTCTTGTTCTTGAAGTACAATCCTCCTGTTGGGAAAGCTGCTTGAGAAAGCAAGTAGAGATCCACCTGCAGAACAAAAGATCACAAAACAAGTAAAAATTACCAAAGCGATCACAATCCAATATTATGCGTGGATATTGAAGAAATGGAACTTGGAGGAAGAAAAAACATACTTGATGAGCTGTTTTGTTAAGTGCCAAGTTAAAAGCAGGCTGATCATTGGCTTTAAAACGGATGGACTCAGACCAAGCTTGGGATTGAAGTTCCTCACTCCATTTCTTCATTAGAAGCTTTGCACCATTAGTGGGTCGCAAGTAAATCATGCAGCTACATATATACGTCTCTCCGTTTCGACCCGGATGTGGTAAATCATGAGAGTGATTCAAAGGCTTTATCTGGCACCAAAATCAACCCGAGAATAAGAGATGAATAAAACACTAAAATTTTCAAAGATGTGTGAAGAATTCACATATATATACTTGAGGCAAGTCATCCGTGAAGTACACGTCATGGCTTCCCTCCAAATACTGAAACGGATCTTGCAACCAAACCATATCAACATCGTTGTACATAACATTGTAACCTAGCTCCAAAACTTGCAAGAGATGTTGCGGCCTTCGAGCTGTGAAATTGAAGAAACCCTAATCGGATATGATAAATAAATTAGTAAAAACATGTTTTCATCACACACAGAAATAGGGGATACATAATTATTCGAATTCGATCAAGATCCAAAAGAAAAATGGCTGCTACTACATCACCATCTTTTGTACTCTAAACACATCTCAGAACCGAAACCTTAGGGACTACTCAAACTTATGGTCCAAGAACATGAGTCAAGAGTCAATCTACTCATTGTCGATAGGTTAACAAAACCCGAGTATATAAGCTATTTCCAGCTAGATCTCATGAACTGAAAAGCTAAAGATATCTCAAAGGTGAAAACGTTACCTGGGAACCGAAACTGTATGCGGTTTTAGAATCGAGGGCCGGAGGAATAAGAACGGCATGGCCAGGCCACTTCTCGTTAACTTTATACAGAGTAGCATAATCCTCAGCGATCACGAGGACTTTTTCTTGATGCTTCTGTCTAGAAACACTAATCAACCAGTTGTTGAGAAAAGGCAAGAATGGTGAGCTCACGGCGCAGACGATCACAGTGCCGTTCTTGGCCACGAACTTAGCGGCCTGAGCAAGGGTATAGTCGTGCCATTTGGACTGCCGAGACGGTGACAGAGAAGAAGAAGAAGAAGAAAGTCTGTTTGGAAACTGGAATAAGGGAGATCCTGGCCAGGGTAAGAATACACCGAGGAGAAAGAAGAGAGCGAGAAGGAGAAGGAGGAGACCGTTGCGGCTACGGACAGAGATGGGACGGACTGAGATTGAAGAATAAGAACGAGGAGAGGAAGAGAATGGTCGTTGTTGGTGAAAGATCTGTTGCTTCTGCGCCATTGTTGTAGCAGCAGAGAAACTTTCACAAGCTTGGATCGGATTCAAAGATGGGGACATATATAATAGAGAAGTCAAAATTTCTTCGTGACACTTTTAAGTAACACACACGAAATTTATTAAACTTATATAATACCTATCGTGAACTTCTTCATTACTTTACACTTATGATAATAAATAATAAATGTGTTTTGTTAGTTTTTAATTATTTTAATACGAACTAAGATAAAGATTTGATTATGATGCACATTATTTTTGATATAAAAACTTTAGTTGTTATCCATTAAGATGAAGTGCGCATAATTAAAATTCGATTTATAATGATTTGAAAGATATATACTTAAATTGTATTGCAATATGCAATGTGTGAGGTTCAAATTCGGTTTGAAAAAAAACTACCAAATAAAATTCAAAAAAAGATGTGCGGATTATATTTATATTTCAAATATTATCAAGAAAAAAAGATTGCTAGCTACACGAAGTGTTGGAGAATGCTTGGTCATACATGCTAAATATATTATTGTATCCTCAGCTACACGAAGTATATGTATTACATGGTCACATGTATGAACTATACGACATCATATAGATGATTTTTATTCTAATGATTGGTTTACAATAGTATATTTGGCAATTGGCATTGGTGATCCTGCATTCTAATGTTGATTAAAATAGTATATTCTATCCGTTTCAAAATATTAACTAAAAGCACGCAAACTAAGAAATATCCACTTTTAAAAAGTTTAACTAATCATAAAAGAAATTGTATAATAGAAATAATCATAAAATATTAAACTAATATATAATTTACCTAGAAACTTGGAAATATTTTATGTTACGTAACCAAAAAAATTCTCCAAAATATTTTATATTATAAAAAGGAGGGAGTACTTTGCAGCTCTATTTGGTGTAGGTGAGGAAACTGAAAGTAGGTTTGAAAAATCGAGGTTTTGTTCTTAATTAACAAGTTCAGAAAGAGGAAAAATATATTAAAAAAAGTCAACACACTGTAAAGTGATGTTGAGTTTATATAATACTTCTTCCGTTTCAAAATATAAGATGTTTTAGTTAAAAGCACGCAGATTAAAAAATATCCACTTTTAAAAAGTTCAATCAATCATGAATGAGACTGCATAATATAAATAACTAGATATGGATATTGAGAACACGGCCCAGCAAGAAGTCTCGACGATTTAGAGTTTTAAAGCCCGCAGAATTTACCCAGAAGACTTCCCTATTTGCAATTTTAGTCCATGCACGTTTTTGAGATTTTATAAATAGTTTTTAGGGTTTTTCTATTTCATTATCTTGTCTTTGGCTTTTGTAATTCTCTGAGCTTGAACCCTTTGGAATATAATTGGAGAGAGCTACTTCCAGAGATTTCAATACCCTGTTAGGGAAAAGATTTATTTTAAACTATTTTCTTCTTTTAATTTCTCATTCTACAATTTATTCAACATGTATTTTGTTTCATTAATCATGTCTGAGTAATCTCCCTATTAGGTTTAGGGATTCTCATTAGGGATTTAGATGAACTAGTAAATCGATTTCCTGTTAGGATTAATCCATGTATTTCTTCATCTAGGTTGTTCTTAATGCTAGTTCTAGAGAAGCTAACTAGAACTTGATCATAGGATAATAGGTATTTGATCCGAGAGGGCACCTGTTACTGAAACTACCTTAGATGAGCAAATATTTCTAGATGCATCGAGAGTTGGTCTAAGAGAATTTGTGAACATATAAAACTTGAGTTTAATGCTAGTCTAGATCTAGGAATTTGCATCGAGAGGTGGAATTACTGATATTAGATTAGTTAGTTAGCGCATCGAGAGGTGGTTAACTATTTATTAGTGTTTTGAGTTCTAGAACGGTTCGTTAAATAATCTTAATTAATTTGTTAGATTTACTATTAGTTTATTTCCTGAAAATTTCCCTAAACCTGACGCTTTAATCTATTGATCTTTTCACCTGATAATATTGCTTGCTACGGTTTTATTTTAATTCTAATTATTTTATTTAGCATAATTTCGAGACTTATAACTTATTGTGTGAACAAATGAACTTTGTGAAATTCGACCCTTAAGTACTGCAATTAATCTCTTATTTGAGAGAGTAGGCTTTAGGATTCAATTTGACCTGTATCAGGTAACATATGACACGTTGGTCTACTTCGTTGGCCTTCATCACAGGTTTTGCTCTCACGCCCATCATTACCAAAGCAATCATCATTATTATCTTGTTCATTATTGTTTTTGTTTTTTTTTTTGTTTTTTTGGGTGAGGGTTTATCTAGTTTGGGTTTAACATAATAATCTTATATAGGGTTGAATACATCTCATGACAGCTTACCATTTGACAAATTTCTAGTACTTACCTAGATTGCGACACATGTCAAAATATATTCAAATTTTTTTTCACATATTTAACATTTTTAAAATACGTTAATTTGCTAAGAGTATAATCTAAAAGTAATAAATATGGTTTGATTATTTACCTAAATGGTAAGTATTTCCAAATTTTTACAATTCTGATTCAAAATAAAAATATTTTAAGTAACATATATTAATATCTTAAATTAATGATAAAAGGAAAAGATGGGTTTTGTATATATGTAGCCACAATAGGAGGATTGAGGAGAGAGTAATAATTTTGTACAAATTTCTAAAAAATGTAATGTGAATAAAAAAGTATTAAATTAATCACAAATGGAAAAGATGGATTTTGTATAATATGTAGCCACAATAAGAGGATTGAGGAGAGAGTAATAATTTTGTACCAATTTCTAAAGAGTTTTAATTTGTACAAATTAAAATGTGAATAAAAAGTTCTAAAGAGTTTTAATTTGTACTAATTAAAATGTGAATAAAAAGTATTTGGTAAAATAAAAACTATAAAAATACTGATTAGTGATTTTTTCAATCAATTAACAGTTTTAATTAATATTTTATAATTTTAATAATAATAAAATATATTAGTAAGATACATTACTCCCTCTGTTTTTTTTTTGTCAACCACACATTAATTAAAAAGTCACTCCTTGATTGGTAGCCTAATCTGGAGAAAAAGTGTTACAAAAATTAATGGTAATTAATCCAATTTCTATAAAACAATTTGTTGCAAATAGCTAAATTTTGAATTTTCTATGTATTTTTATTAGTTATTGATGATGAATTATGAATTTCAAGAAATTAGTTGAATATTAACGGTTTAAGATTATAGAAAATTGTTAATCAAAAAAGTGATGCATTTATAATTAATACTTTATATGCTGTTTAATATGTGTGAAAAATTAAAAATTAGATTAATAAGGAACAAATGGAGTAGTACATAAAATTATGCAAGCTGAAAACTGCTAGAATCTTCCATAGGTTTCATTTTTCTTTTGAAGTGGATAAACCCAAATGTAATGTGAGAAATGATACAGAAACAACATATAGTATTTAAAACCACTATTGGAAGATGTCCAAAACTCGGAGTGAGTTATTTGAAACAGTTTAGTAACAATAGAAGAAGACAGGAAGAATGGAAGACGAGCATGTTTACCCAAATCGGATGCATGACACATGGTTGTCATGTTATCCTTAGTACAAAAATCCGAACTTGGTTGTGTCAACGTGTAGAGTGGCCCCTGGGATGTAATATCAGAGAAGAATCTGCCTGGTTTAAGGATCCTTAACAGAGAAACCAAAAAGATCAAATTCAACAGTATATTAATTATCAGACACAAGGACAAACGAGGACATTCTTAAGAAGAAGATGAAGGGAACGAGAAAGTAAAGCACCATGACCAGATTTGTAACATGAGCAAAAGATCCATTATCGATTAACACTGAAGGAGTTATGCTCGAATTAAAAAAAAAAACATAAATGAGAGTACCTTGTTGGCTTGTTGAGCACTGATGTGATCAGTGAATCATGTATCTCTAACCCATGGATCATTTGGATCCCGAAGTGTCATGGTATTACGCGCATGAGCAAGAGCCGTCAGTATTATGGAGTTGGAGCTAGCAGCGGAGTTATGAATCAGATGGGCTTCATATTTAGGACGAGGAGCATGCATATAGGCCGAGTATGCTATTAGGCCTAGGTGGATGAGCAAACTGGGTTTTGGTACGATGTTGAAGATGGATAATACGGATATGGGTACGTCCATTGGGGAGGCTCATAGCTCCACTGGGAGTACAAAGTTTGGCGTGCCGGAGTAACCGGACAACTGCTGGCCGGAGTTATTGTTGTTGCGACCACGTCCGCAATTGCCACGATCGCCAACGCATCCATGATTCTTGTTGCTGCCTCGATTGTTGTAGTTTTGATGCTGCGACGCTTGATCTTTAACATAGATGATGTTCGGGGAGGAAGCAGATGCAAGGGAATGCACCAATTGGTGTCGTTGTTTCTTCAGGCCATCCTCTTCTGATTGGAGCATCAATCGCTGAAATTGGGGGAATGGTGATGAGCGATGTCGAATGATATTGTGGATGCCATCAAATTTTTCATTAAGGCCGTTGAGACAGTGCATGACGAGGATGAGATCCGAGACTGGTGAGTCGACGTTAGCCATTATATCAGCGAGAGTCTTCAGCTTGCGGCAGTACTCTTTCACAGAAAGATCATCTCCAATGGTGATGGCACGAAGCTCGTTTTCCAATTGGAGTGCACGATTCTCCTTGTTTTCACAAAATAGATTCTCCAAGGCAAGCCAAAGATCACGTGCAAAGCTTTTCGGTTTGAGAACTGTCCCGGTGAGTTCGCAAGAAATGGTTCTATTGATCCACATCTTGACGAGGCCACCATGCTCTTTCCAGGTTTTGGCATTGTCTATAATAACAAGAAGATTCATCACCAATTAACCACAAATTTACCAACAAAAGAGAAAAATAAAATAATTATAATTATAAATATAATTCCATGCACATTACGAATTCTTTGACAAACATATAATATTATTTTATTTCTAGCAAAGTAAGACCCTCTAGATTTATGTAAAACCAATTACTTCTTTGTTATAATTATCTTTTAAAAACAAAATTTTTGTTTGCTAGATTGAAAAACTCTTATAGAAATATATGTATAATTTCCTTATAATTAGCTTTTTACATTTTAAGACTGTTTAAATTTATAATTTTTTATAATTATTTTTTTAACTTTCTTTTTTTTTCAAAAAGGAAAATTTTTATTTGACACATGTCAAAATCTCAGATCGAAAAATTTGACACGTGTCACGATCTCGTGAGTTACTAACTTTGAAAACCATACTTTATATAATAAAATTATAAAATATTAATTTAATGTATAATTTGCATAAAAACTTGAAAACGACTTTTATTTTAAAACAAAAATAATACCTCAAAACGTTTTACATTTTGAAACAGAGGGAGTACAGGTTAAGAACGTCTACCTCCATTACTTCATAATCATTTATTAATCAAATATATATTAGTAAATCATCAATAATTGCCTATCCCAGTTTGTATGATTTCTTAATCATTTATTAAGATTACGTGTTGTTCCATGATGACGAAGCCATTTCTCATGCAAAATAATACTCCCTCTGTTCCTAGAAGATTGATTTTCTAGAGATTTCACATTTGTTAAGAAACAATTATTGTTTAATTATTTACTTTCATTAAATATTTTTTAATAAATTATGAACCAATAGTAATCTGAAACAGTTAATCATTACATCTTGAAATCTACGATTTATTAAAATCGATTAATTAAAAATAAAAAAAAATCTACAAAATCAATCTTTGTGGAACAAACTCAAAACACTAGAACATCAAACTTCAAAGAACGGAGGGAGTAATGGTCAATACAAATATTCTTTTTGGTCAAATTTCTCTATTAATGATTTTAAGATGACTTAACCCGTACATTAAAGAACTCATGTGACGACCAAAAAAAAAAGAACTCATGTTGGATTTTTATCAAAAAAATTCAAACATTGCCTTAAACAAGAAAGAAAAAGAAAGAAATTCAAACATTGACCCAAATCAACTAAATTAAGTTTTCCTACCAAAAATTCAAAACTTGAAATGGATCCAAACTTAAAATTGATCTAACCTGCGATGCTAATATATAATGTAATAAACCTTTTTTTTTTTTTCTGAGCTTAATGTTAAAGTATATTCAAAGAAAGAACAATTTATTTACAAATTAATGCATACTGTTTTAAAAAAAAAACACAATTAAGAAACAGAGTTGTCCTTCATTTTTGTCTTGATGCAAACCAATTTTGAATGCTTCCTGCATGCATACTTTAAATCCCCTCCACTCCTACTTGTGCTAAACCAGTTCCAAATTCTTTTTTATTAATCATTCTTATTAGCTTCTCATTTGGAGATGGTTACTCTCCATGTCGTCTGTTATTCCTTAGTACAAAAGCCTTTGTCTCGCCAAGTTAATAAACGTTCCTTATCAATGAACGTCTCACATAGTCACATATTCCTCTTTTCTTAAAAATGAGAGCTCTAGACAATTGACGAGATTCTATTGCAAGTTAATTAGTGGTCATGGCAACATACTAGTCAAGCATATCACAAAGACAACCAAAAGATAGCAAGAAAAAAAAAAAAACAAGAAGAGAACCAAAACACAAGATATAGATAGATTGCTGCTCCAGCTTTCATCAAGGAAATGTCATTTACTCCCTTTGAATTTAAATTCCGGATACTGATCCAACAAACCTTTTTTTCGCTGGAGCTCTCAGACCTTCAAATTGAGCTGCTACTTCTTTCATTTTTGGCCACTCCTCTGCCTTTACTGCTGTGCACCTAACCGCCAAAATGGCTGCTTTCTGAATCTCCATGTGATTCGCTGCATTCACCACCCTTTTATTAATAACTTCATTTAACGGATTCTCTTTCAGAGCATATTTTAGGCGAATAACCAAATTTTCTTCGCTCTGTGGCTAGTCAAAACACAATGTCTTTTCACCTGAAACCAGTTTCATAAGGACTACCCCAAAACTATAAACATCACTCTTTTTCTGAAGGTTCTTGTGTGTAATTAAGTATTCTTGATCCAACTAACTGAAAGTGCCTAGTACTAGTGTTGTTTGTAGTTCTTTGTCTCCTCTTATTTGCTCCAGCTGAATCGTTTATTTTCATCCAATGTTAGAATATTCCAACAGCTATATCATTACTCATTTCTCCTTTCTCTTTTGACAATTAGGCTCTCAATTAGACAAGGCCAAAGATCTCATCAATCAAGAGCCTCTAACGAAACCAATATCTGAAAAGTCAACAGCCGTTTTGCACTGATTAATGGAAAAGGAAGCAAAATATAACCTAACCGTACCTACCTAGATCTATGCATAAATCTAGATTTAAAGAAGATGCTTTTGATCATAAATCTATATCTAAAAGCAGTCATAATACAAAAGCAATATATGTCTTCATTAATGCACAATATAACCTAGTATATATACCTCTTTTTTTTTAAACCTAATATACCTAATGAACATATATATATAAGACTGGTAGTATTGTGTTCTTCATTTTCAAGGTGAGATTTTGTAGAAAATGAAAGGCAGAACACGTCTGAAACTTGGATTGAGAAAATCAACTTATAATGGAAATGAACTTGTACAAGAAATAAAAGAAAACCCCACTCGCTAGACATCTTGCTTCATTTTGGGTTTTAACGTTCTATCTTCACCCCACTCGCTAGAAGTCTTGCTTCAAAATGCATTCATAAGAGCAATAGTATTCATCTGAGGTTCCTCCATGTCTCTTCAAGATGATTGGAAAAATGCAGTGCATCTTACACAAACTGCAAAATGGACGACATATACTATTATTGAGCACCACCGCATTGAACACATATGTAAGGGCTTCGATCACCATTCAGACCGCAAGCATTACATGTAAAAGAAATGAGTCTCGGGAGAAGGGTGAGTTGGTGATCATGAGCTTTCAAATTGAGAAGAGATTGTTGTGGTGGATGTAGAACACAACGTAGATCCACGGTGAAATTACAAGAAGAACAGTGATAAAAGAATTCATCAACCTTTCTTCCGCAAAGACGACAATTTCCATCAGAATAATCCGGTGATCTACCCATGAGGAGCTTAAGAGGGTGTAAGGAGCGGTAAGAGATGTTTACCTCCGATATGTGTTTTACTTCTAATGGATTCCATATGCAATCCACATGGAAGAATAAATCACATCCATGACATTTGTATGGAAACCCGTAAGCAAGCTTCCCACATTTAGCATCACAGTCGAATGTAGACCGCTCCTTGAGAAGCGTGAGAGCTTGTGGTGATGCGTCTTGAAAACGTCAATAACCTCCGGTGGTGGGAACTTTGCACAGTACAGATCCACGTCGAAGTCACAACGATAGAATATATTCAATTTTCTCTTGCCACATAAACTGCAGTTATGACGTGGTTTACTTTGAAGCCGAAGAGTGTGATCGGGGTGAGATGGGTGTTCGATAAATTCGGGTGAGTGGACACATTTCTTGTGTAAAAAGAAATCGCAGGTTTTACAATAGTAGCCATCACTGATAGCTTCCAAGTGTCCACAGCAATCACCTTTCCTTAGATCATTCCAAGGTACCATAAGATGCTCGTGGATCAACGGCATTAACACTCCCTCAGAATCCATACGACGAGATTTAGAAGAAGAAGAATAAAAAAAGTTGGATCTGAAATCTCAAAGCTATGCTCCTTTCACGTTTCTCTCTCTCTCAAAGCTCAAAAGTCTTCTCTCGTTAATCTCAACGATCGATGCTCTTATAAAATTAATCGTTATATTTTAATTTTATGGTTGTATGATAGTGACAACATAACTAATCATTAATTTGCATCTTTGTTTTTGTGATGTTTACTAAAATTTAAACTCTAAATCCTGGAACAATAAACAAATAAAAGTCTAATTTGTTATCATGTGCTTGTCATGTTGTCATTTAGTGCTTATCATGTTGTCATTGTAATTTGTACATCTATGTTACCATATAATTATAGTCAACTAATGTATTTATGATTTGAATGATGTCAAAAAAAAAATACATCTCGAATCTCATTTGTTTACAACATACAGACCAAAATTTGCCAGCTGCCACCAAAATATCTGATATTTTTCCCCTGTTTTCCTCTGTTTTTACTAACATTACACAACTGGATTAACCAAACTCAAGTCATACTGAATTAGCCATATAATAAAACTTACATATTACCTTTTAAGGACCCTCAAAAACATAAGGAGTTTACTCAGTGGTACTATCTTTCTTTATACGCAGCCTTAAAAATTCAAACAACAAGAAGAAAAGAGAGAGATATGAACAATTGTTTCCGTGATACGAATTTACTGTAATTTCCCTAATGGAGACTCAAGAGCATGATCATCGACTAGCCATAGACCATAGTCATGGAAACGTCTCATTTTGTTATCGTAACCGATAATGTAGTTGTTGTGGATTATGACATGTTTCCCCTTTGTCTCTTTAACCCATGCCTCGTTACTGAAGTACAATCCTCCTGTTGGGAAAGCTACTTGCGAGAGCAAGTAGAGATCCACCTGCAAAACAAAAGAAAAACCATATATAAATCCAACATTCATAAATAGATAAGGAAGAAATGGAACTTGGAGGAAACAAAAACATACTTGATGAGCTGTTTTGTTAAGTGCCAAGTTAAAAGCAGGCTGGTCATTTGCTTTAAAACGGGTGGACTCAGACCAAGCTTGGGATTGAAGTTCCTCACTCCATTTCTTCATTAGAAGCTTTGCACCATTAGTGGGACGCAAGTAAATCATGCAGCTACATATATACGTCTCCCCGTTTCGATCCGGATGTGGTAAATCATGAGAGTGATTCAAAGGCTTTATCTGGCACCAAAATCAACCCGAGAATAAGAGATGAATAAAACACTCTAAAATTTCCAAAGATGTGTGAAGAATTCACATACTTGAGGCATGTCATCCGTGAAGTACACGTCATGGCTTCCCTCCAAATACGGAAACGGATCTTGCAACCAAACCATATCAACATCGTTGTACATAACATTGTAACCTAGCTCTAAAACTTGCAAGAGATGTTTCGGCCTTCGAGCTGTGAAATTGAAGAAACCCTAATCGGATATGATAAATAAATTAGTAAAAACATGTTTTCATCACACACAGAAATAGGGGATACATAATTATTCGAATTCGATCCAAAAGAAAAATGGATGCCACTACATCACCATCTTTTGTACTCTAAACACATCTCAGAACCGAAACCTTAGGGACTACTCAAACTTATGGTCCAAGAACATGAGTCAAGAGTCAATCTACTCATTGCCGATAGGTTAACAAAACCCGAGTATATAAGCTATTTCCAGCTAGATCTCATGAACTGAAAAGCTAAAGATATCTCAAAGGTGAAAACGTTACCTGGGAACCGAAACTGTATGCGGTTTCAGAATCGAGCGCTGGAGGAATAAGAACGGCGTGGCCAGGCCACTTCTCGTTAACTTTATACAGAGTAGCGTAATCCTCAGCGATCACGAGGACTTTGTCTTGATGCTTCTGTCTAGAAACACTAATCAACCAGTTGTTGAGAAAAGGCAAGAATGGTGAGCTCACGGCGCAGACGATCACAGTGCCGTTCTTAGCGACGAACCTAGCTGCCTGAGCAAGGGTATAGTCGTGCCATTTGGACTGCCGAGACTGTGACAAAGAAGAAAAAGCAGAAAGTCTGTTTGGAAACAGGAATAAGGGAGAGCCTGGCCAGGGTAAGAATACACCGAGGAGAAAGAAGAGAGCGAGAAGGAGAAGGAGGAGACCGTTGCGGCTAAGGACAGAGATGGGACGGTTTGAGATTGAAGAATAAGAACGAGGAGAGGAAGATAATGGGCTTTGGTTAAGAATATGTTGTTTCTGTTTCATTGTTGTAGCAGCAGAGTAACAAAATTTGCAGAGAAACTTTCACAAGATTTTAAAGATGTAGAATAAAAAAAAGTTTTTAACGAGGAAAATATTTTATCTTATTTTATATAACGGAGGGAGTACTTGACAGTTTTATTTCGTGTAGCTGAAGAAACTGAAATTACATGTGCGGTTTGAAAAATCGAGGTTTCTTTCTTAATTAAACAAGTTAACTATATCAAAAAAGTCAACGCACTGTTAAGTTAATTTATTCACGTGATCACTTTAAGTGATGTTGAGTTTATATATTTATACAGGTAAGAACGTATAGCTCCATTACTTCATAATCATTTTATTAATCAAATATATTTTAGTAAAGGTTAATTACGGGCCAGACCCATGTTTTATGTTTTTCTTTCAGGTTTTGACAAAGTGGGGGAGAGCTTTCATGTTTTGACAATTATGTCATTTTCGGACGAATTTACCCTCTCAGCGAAACCAGTGTACAGTCACAATGGACGAATTAGTTAGACGGTTTGGTTACGTACACAGTATCTCGTTAGCTACAGTACACGCGTTATGTACAATACACTCTCGTTAGCTACAGTGTAAAAAACAAAAATAAAAAATAAAAATATAATAAGATTATTATTATTATTCACCTTCTTTTGTTTTCACATTTTTCTCTTATTTCAATTTTATATAGATTTATTATTTTTGTACTTTTAGTTAAAATTTATTTATTTTCTATCTTCGAAGACCCATTTTCATATATTTTAACTTTGAATAATAATTTATTTCTTAATTTAATCATGTTGTTGAAAATAATTCGAGATTAACAATATCATGTACTCATGTGTACGTACACGATAGTAATTTGTGTACATATATATACATAAACATCTAAATAATTTGTATATTTAAGTTTAAAATATTTTTTTAACATAAAATAAAACATTCAAACCATGTACGAACTACAGCTGAAAAAAATACCTAAAACTAAAGAATCAAACCAAACCTATTCGAAAAATAAGAACTGAACCCAGAACTGACAAAATATCTGAACGGTGTACGTAAATGGTGATTATGTACGTAAACATGTAGTAATGTGTACGTGAGAGACGAGGTAGTGATCGTGACAGGAAAATTGTGTCGCTGTCCCATGTGTGGGGACTTGCAGGAAGATAAGTACAACTATCATAGACAAGTGAACTTGGATACATTCTTTTTATTCATAGTGGAGGTCTAAGTGTAAACATATTTATGTCATTTTGTCTAATCCATAAAGGGTGGTATAAATAGTGTATGCATGATGAAGGATTTGGCTGATGAAACTAACATGGTTCGGGGTGAAAATCCAACAAAGACCATATTGGAGCTCTAAATGTGGATGAAAACAATGAGAAAGTATATGGGGAAGAAGAAGTAGATGACAATAAAGAGGATAAACAGAAAGAGGATGAGGACGAAAAGAGGAAAAAGAGGATGAGGAAGAGGATGATGATGATGACGATGAGTCAAGTACGAGAATGTCTTGGAACCGACTATAAACGGAAGTAAAGGTACTGGCAAAGAGTATATCTACGATGGATGGCCATGATTCTGAAACCAACCCTGGGTCAGGGAGTGAAAACTCACCAAAAACCATGGTAAAGCCTTCTAATGTGGATGCGACTAATGCGGATGTAGATGAGTAAAATGACGCAGAGGACGAAAAAAGAAATGAAGATTCAGAGGATGAGGAGAACGAAGAGGTGGATGGGGAAGACTTGAATGACAGCGACAACAACATTGATAAAGATGACGATGACAATGGTGGATATAGTGCGGGCAGTACTCTCGACCCTACTATAGACGGCAGTGAAGGTAGTGGTGAAGATTACGAGTACAACAAGTGGAATGATTTGATTGTAGAAGAATATGGAGTTTGGCATGTTGAGGAGGACGTATGTGACACTCAACCGACCGTTGAACTGCCAGGGGAATTCAGTTGTCTATTGGCAGAGTGTACGTACACAAATCAACGTGTACGTACATGAGAAACCAGTGCTATTTTCGGTGACAGTCAGCCAACTGTGAATCCAACCCGGACATGTCAACACGGATTGCACCAATGTGCGTACACTAGACAGACAGTGAAGATTTAATGATTGTCTCGGACATACATTCTTCTATATACAAAGGACTCAGTGTTGTATTCCCGAAAGCTCATCATGGAGCATATGTAGTACACCTTGAGCGAAATATATCCACGTATAATAGTAAGTATGATATTTCGAGATTATTCTTTGGTGCCGCAAAAGCATATAGGGTGAGGGATTTTGATAAATAATTTGCAGAGTTAAGGGGCAGAAGTTCTGGATGCGCAAATTACTTAGAGGAAATTGGATTTGAGCATTGGACAAGAGCTCACTGCAAAGGGGAACGCTACAATATCATATCTAGCAACAACTCGGAGTCTATAAATAACATCTTAACAAAAGCAAAATCATATCCGATTTTCTACATGATAGAGTTCATTCAAGAGGTCCTTATGCGGTGGTTCGCAGCCAAGAGGAAAAAAGTGGCTAAATGTAAATCTTTAGTGACGCTTAAGATTGATGAGCGTTTTCTCCAAGATTTACCTGAGTTTGAGAAATTCGCTGAAGATGTCGAGACCTTGGAGTTATCAGGTTACAAGCAAGTCTGGTGAGCATTTCCATGTCGTACTCGACGAGTGTACGTGTACGTGGCTTAGGTACACGAGGTTAAGAATCCCATGTGAACATGGTCTAGCAGTTGCATTACAGTTTGGGATTAATCCAAAGACTGTTGTTGGCTTGTGGTATAGCCTTCAAACATTTTCCGATTCTTTTCAAGAACCGATTCTACCTATCGCGGATCCAAAGAATGTTGTCATCTCATAAAATATATCGGAAATTATACTTATTCCTCCACACAGTAGACGACCACTCGGGAGACCAACCTGCAAAAGGATACCATCTAGGGGTGAAAACCGGGTAAGTTATATCATTTAAACTTGTACACTTATTGACTATATCTATGCTATGTCTATATACATGATTTGTTGTTAACTTTTGTTGTTTCTCAAGTTCAGAACAAAAGACAGAAAAGACTTACTCCGAATCAGTGTACAAAATATAGACAAAAAGGTCATAACAATAAGACTTTTAAGAATCCAATTTAGCTTTGTGTGTTTGTTTTTTGTCGACGTGTTGACAATGTACGTTTATGTATGTACTTTGTGTACCAAAGTTTATTCTGTGTACGTTAATATTTGACATCGTATAACTATGTACGGTTTTTGATCTTGTCTGTGTACGTATACCTTACACCACAAACGGTTACATAATTTCGTATCTCAAACATTGCATCCTTTCGAACTAACCATTTCGTTAGTTACAAACTTTTCTTATTTAAGCCAAAACCATCAGGATAGTCTGGGTCCTCCACATAAGTTACTTTTGTTTGAACTGATTTAGTGGAGTGTACACGATCATGAATTTGAGCATCACTTCCTTCCACAGCTGCATCTTTCTTTGGTTCCTCCTTCAAACAACAATAATGTTAAGTTAATTTAAAATCATGTTAAAAACCTTAATGATATATGTACAAAATTTATAAATAACAGCCTCTATAACTTACAAGATTTTCAGTTGTAGAGGCAGTTTTATGAGCGTCCTCATCAAAACTAACTCATCGTTTAATAGATTTCTTCTCTTTTATGGGGAGAACATCCTCAGATATTTGAAACTCACTTCATACCATCAGATTTGACTTTTTCCTGAAATAAAGACCATAAACATTTAAAATGTTTATGTACGTACACTAATACAATATCTGACTATTTGTAGTACACGACATACCTGGTCAGAAGGTACACCATAATCAAGTCCATCAATTTTAGAGTCAGACATATCTGCTTCTTTAGTAGAAGTTTGAGGGCCAGCTTTTTCTTCCTCTTGTAAAATAGAAAACCAAATACCTTGTGAGAAGGTGGAGGTACATCGTCATCATTGTATTCTGACGTATTCATATTCTTCAGCCGAGAAGATTATAATACTTTGGGATTAAATCTTCGATTCAAAATCAGTATCCTCAGATTTCGGATTCCTGAATCCCCATCCCCAATTAAAATCGAATTCAGTGTTTACAGATACTTACCCATACTTGTGCTCTCCGGCTCCGGCGGGTTACTCGGAATCTCGATTACCTTCTCCGGTGAACTATTCACTTGCCTCTTCTCTGAATTTTTCACTACATTTGAGCGGCGCCAACTCTTCTTCTTCAATAGTTTCATTTTTTTCGCTGTCATCTGTACTCTGGTATCTTCGTCGTCGGAGATTTGTTTGCTTTTGCTCATCTCGGGAAAACCGAAGTAGAATGAGAGATTTAAAGAGGATTCGAAACGGAATTCGCCGGAATTTTGAAGCGTCTCTGGATAAAAGATAAAGAATGAGAGATTAGATGGAAGATTGGAAAACGGATTTCGCCGGTTTCAACTCAGATTTTTCCTCTTCTCTCCTTCGTCGTTCTTCTTCATTTTAATTGTTTTGAATTAAAAAAAAATTAAAACATAATAAAACAAAACCAAAAAACCGAACAAGTGCAGTTACCTTTGTAGTTGAGGGCAGTTTTGTCTGAAAATTGCCAAATTGTCAAACCGTGAAAGGACACATTCACTTTATCAATTGGTGAGAATAAAACTTATTTATGTCTTTTTTCTGAAAATTTCTTTTTTAGTAAATTATCAATAATTGCCGATCCCAGTTTGTATGATTTCTTAATAATAATTTATTAAGATTACATGTTGTTCCATGATGATGACGAAGCCATATACTCATGCAAAATATAAATGGTCAATACAATATGTATATTCTTTTCGGTTAAATTTCTCTATTAATGATTTTAAGATTACTAATTCGTACATTAAGGAACTCATGTTGGATATTTATCAAAAATTTCAAACATTGCCTTAAACAAGAAAGAAATTCAAACATTGACCAAAATCAACGAAATTAAGTTTTCCTACCAAAAATTAAAAACTTGAAAATTGAAATGGATCCAAACTTAAAATTGATCTGACTTGCGATGCTAATATATAATCTATTAAACTTTCTTTTTTTTCTGAACTTAATGTTAAGTTATTTTTAAAGAAAAAAACAACTTGTTGTTTACAAATTAATGCATACTATTTTCAAAAAAAAACACAATTAAAAACTAGAGTTGTCCTTCATGTATGTATACTTTAAATCTCCTCCACTTCTAATTGTGCTAAACGAGTTCCGAATGTTTTTATCAATCATTCTTACTAGCTTTCTCATTTGGAAATGGTACCTCGCCGTGTCGTCTGTCATTTCTTTCTCTCCAAATGGAATGAATTGTGTTTTGAAAGATGTACCTTAGTATAAAAGCCTTTGTCTCGCCAAGTTAATAAACTTTTCTTATCAATGAACGTCTCACATATTCCTCTTTTCTTAAAATTTTCATTGGTGAGAGCTCTAGACAATTGACGAGATTCTATTGCAAGTTAATTAGTGGTCATGGCAACATACTAGTCAAGCATATCACAAAGACAACCAAAAGATAGCAAGAAAAAGAAAAACAAGAAGAGAACCAAAACACAAGATATAGATAGATTGCTGCTCCAGCTTTCATCAAGGAAATGTCATTTACTCCCTTTGATTTAAAATCCGGATACTGATCGAACAAACCTTTTTTTCACTGGAGCTCTCAGACCTTCAAGTTCAGCAGCTACTTCTTTCATTTTTGGCCTCTCCTCTGCCTTCAGTGATGTGCACCTAACCGCCAACAAGGCTGCTTTCTGAATCTCCATGTGATTTGCTGCATTCACCACCCTTTTATTAATAACTTCATTTAACGGATTCTCTATCAGAGCATATTTTAGGCGAATGACCAAATTTTCTTCGCTCTGTGGCTGGTCAAAATACAATGTCTTTTCACCTGAAACCAGTTCCATAAGGACTACCCCAAAACTATAAACATCACTCTTTTCTCTGAAGGTTCTTGTGTATAAGTATTCTTGATCCAACTAACTCAAAGTGCCTAGTACTAGTGTTGTTAGTAGCTCTTTGTCTCTTCTTTATTGCTCCAGCTGAATTATTTATTTTTATCCAATATGTTAGAATAGTCCACTAGCAATATCATTTCTCATTTCTCTTCTCTCTTCTTACAATTAGGCTTTCAATTACACAAGACCAAAGATCTCAACAATCAAGAGCCTCTAAAACGAAACCAATATCTGAAAAGTCAACAGCCGTTTTGCACTGATTAATGGAAAAGCTTCTAATGGAACCATAATATAACCCAACCTACCTAGATTTACTGAAGATGTTTTTGATCATAAATCTAAATTAAAAGCAGTCATAATACAAAAGCAATATCTGTCTTCATTAATGCACCATATAACCTAATATATATACCCTTTTTTTTTTCTTTTAACCTAATATACCTTATGAACATACAAGACTGATAGTATTGTGTTCTTCATTTTCAAGGTGAGATTTTGTAGAAAATGAAAGGCAGAACACGCCTGAAACATGGCTAGATTCTTAGATAAGTAACAGTGTAACACATTAAGGAAATCAACTCGCTAGACATCGATCTTGCTTCATTTTGGGTTTAGAAAAAGAAGTGTAGAAGAAGAAGAAAAAAAGTTGGATCTGAAATCTCAAAGCTATGCTCCTTTCACGTTTCTTTCTCTCTCAAAGCTCAAAAGTCTTCTCTCGTTAATCTCAACGATCGATGCTCTTATAAAATTAATCGTTATATTTTATTTTATGGTTGTATGATAGTGACAACATAACTAATCATTAATTTGCATCTTTGTTTTTGTGATGTTTACTAAAATTTAAACTCTAAATCCTGGAACAATAAACAAATAAAAGTCTAATTTGTTATCATGTGCTTGTCATGTTGTCATTTAGTGCTTGTCATGTTGTCATTGTACATCTATGTTACCATATAATTATAGTCAACTAATGTATTTATGATTTGAATGATGTCAAAAAAAAATACATTTCGAATCTCATTTGTTTACAACATACAGACCAAAATTTGCCAGCTGCCACCAAAATATCTGATATTTTCCCCCTGTTTTCCTCTGTTTTTACTAACATTACACAACTGGATTAACCAAACTCAAGTCATACTGAATCCTATACTAATATTTGGGAAGTACATCCTAAGGATCATAACTTGATTTTGTAAGAAATTACAATATATGCCATTAGAGAATTTTAATCATAAAATTTTATTCCATGTCACTAATATATATTAACGGGTCAACGGGTTTAAAGATATTAAAAGATTTTGTTTATATAATTCATAAATTTTTCGATAATAACTATATTACACAATTAATATAATTCGAAATTGTTATATACTAATAAATTCGAAAATGTAACACAATTAGTAAAAATGTTGTATACTAATATATAATTCGAAAATGTGACACAAAAATGTTATTGAAAATGTTAATGAAAATGATATATCATTGAAATATTTATATCAATTGACTTTATAAAAAATGCTATTTTGAATTATAATACTCATATAGTTCGAAAATGTTATTGAAAATATTATATACTAATCCATTATTTGAAAATGAAAATGTTATTCAAAATTTAAAATGTTATATCATTGAAAAAATGTTACCGTATTTAAATGATTTTTTCTAGGATTTAAAATTCAAATTTCATTATGTTGGCAAAAGAAAATCAGATCCTACATGAATCAGGACTCTTTAAACTAATTACCGTAACTTGTGTGAGAATTATTCTTCACAATCTGTGTTATCTACTACTTAAAAGATTACATATTACCATATGTATTAATCGAAGATTTGATTATGATATTACAATTATTGTTAGCATTTAAGTTTTAATGTCCATTTTTTTTTTGCAGAAGTATCTTACCAAACAAGATTTACATAGCAATATGGAATATATAAAATGAAAAGTTAGGTGAAGATCCGATTTAATATTTCCGGTGCAAATGAGTAAGATATTCAAAAATTACTAATATAGAAAAGTAATACATTAAATTTTGTATTTATAGGACAAATTCAAGCTTTGCATTTTTATTAATGAGTGTAAACTAATAAACATTTTTTTGTTTTGGAAACAAATATTAATTAGATTTGCACTACTATAATTATCGTAATTGTGATAATGCGTGAAACTATTTTTATTGAATAAATAAAAAATTGTTAAGATTATAATAAATTTAATATTTTCTAATATTTCATCATCATAAATTAAATATGCAATTAAGATTTAGATTTTCTTGGTAAATATTTAATCTACCAAAACGTAATTAAAGAAACAACCATATATATATTATAGACTATAGGTAGATAAGAAAAACAACCATAGATTAAAAAAATATAAATTGATATACTTAAATAAATAATACCAAAATCGTAATGAGATAAATAAAATAATTATTTGTGAATATTCTCACCGTGATATCATTTATTTGTTTAGATTTTTTTGCATCTAAACCTAAATTGTGTAACACCATATTTTTCTCTATAAATAAAAGCTCGATTGCTATCAAAGTAGTTTCATTATTGCATTGTTCATTGTTTACATAATCTATATTAATATCGATGATTACTAATGTGAATAATGTTTGTGTACAGCTTTTAAAGCGGCGGAGTAGCCATGGTGCACTGGTGGTGGTGATGCGTTGCTCTCCCTTCAAACCTAAGGTGTGTAACATGTAATCGACTTTTTGTCATCGTTGAGCATTTTTTAATTTTTTTTGAAATTATTATTCTAAGAAATTAAGGTATTGATTATCTCGAATATTCAAACTATATTAGATGAGTCATTTTAATCTACTTTTGAATAATTAGCGTTACGAAAAAACATTTGATCGATTTCATGGCTTAATTATTTTATCACAACTTCGAAAGGTTATGGTGGTGCAACCATACATGCGGCAAAGTGGATGGTTTTAGTGGTGACGGGTTATTTGTTATTGTTATTTATTATATAATAATATATATTTCTTACTTTTAAAAAGTTTCAAAATATAAGAAATATTTTAAAAAATTAAAAATCAATTATTATAAATGTTTGTAATTTTTTGAAAGGTAAATACTATAATTTTTTAAAGTTTATAAAACGTTAAAAATATTTATAATTTTATAATAATTAAGAATATATATATTATGGAAACTATTTGAAAGCAAACTTTTAAATTGATTTGAATTTCTCTTTTAAATAAAAGTATTATTGTCTTTTAAATAAAAGTATTATTAAAAAAAAAACAACAAAATGATGTTTAACTTCACGAGACGGAGTTAGATGGTAGGACGTGTTTGGATCGATATTAATATGAGACGATATAATACAGGTGATATTAAACCAATGGGTCAATGGAGCTTCCACACCAAATCAATCTAATACAACATTATATCTAAATAGTAATAAAAATCGTATACTATTATCTGGCATCACTTGCAAACTATATTATTATACTATTTTATCATATTATATCTTCAAACAAATTATATAATTTGATTCATACAAAATATTTAATCCCGTGCTGTATAACACGGGTCATGATCTAGTTAGCCATATAATAAAACTTACATATTACCTTTTAAGGACCCTCAAAAACATAAGGAGTTTACTCAGTGGTACTATCTTTCTTTATATCAAACAACAAGAAGAAAAGAGAGAGATATGAACAATTGTTTCCGTGATACGAATTTACTGTAATTTCCCTAATGGAGACTCAAGAGCATGATCATCGACTAGCCATAGACCATAGTCATGGAAACGTCTCATTTTGTTATCGTAACCGATAATGTAGTTATTGTGGATTATGACATGTTTCCCCTTTGTCTCTTTAACCCATGCCTCGTTACTGAAGTACAATCCTCCTGTTGGGAAAGCTACTTGCGAGAGCAAGTAGAGATCCACCTGCAAAACAAAAGAAAAACCATATATAAATCCAACATTCATAAATAGATAAGGAAGAAATGGAACTTGGAGGAAACAAAAACATACTTGATGAGCTGTTTTGTTAAGTGCCAAGTTAAAAGCAGGCTGGTCATTTGCTTTAAAACGGATGGACTCAGACCAAGCTTGGGATTGAAGTTCCTCACTCCATTTCTTCATTAGAAGCTTTGCACCATCAGTGGGACGCAAGTAAATCATGCAGCTACATATATAAGTCTCTCCGTTTTGATCCGGATCTGGTAAATCATGAGAGTGATTCAAAGGCTTTATCTGGCACAAAAACCAACCGAGAATAAGATAAAATAAATCACTCCAGATTTTCCAAAGATGTGTGAAGAATGCACATACTTGAGGCATATCATCCGTGAAGTACGCGTCGTGGCTTCCCTCCAAATACTGAAACGGATCTTGCAACCAAACCATATCAACATCGTTGTACATAACATTGTAACCTAGCTCCAAAATTTGCAAGAGATGTTGCGGCCTTCGAGCTGTGAAATTGAAGAAACCCTAATCGGATATGATAAATAAATCAGGAAAAAGATATGCTTTCATCACACTGAGAAACATGGTATACATAATCATTCAAATTCGATCAAGAACCAAAAGAAAAATGGCTGCTACTACATCCACAAGTTGACCATCTTTTGTTTTTTTTATAGGATCAACCATGGATGTACTATATATTGGGAATTATGTCCCACATCGGAAGTTGGGCAAGGATCATAATATAAAGGATACGGACCAATCCATTCATTGCTAATAGGTTTTGAGTTGGAACTTGGAAACTCATAATCTAATAGTAAACACATCTCAAAACCGAAACCTTAGGGACTACTCAAACTTATGATCGCAGTAATCACTCAGAGCTAATCAAGAACATCCAAGATCTAAGTCTGATGAAGACCTGGTTAAGAATGCCATAACGGAAATGTGATGGGATCTAGAGTAATATATGGAAGTCACATGAGCCAATCTACTCATTGCGAGTCTATAAGACAGTTCCAGCTAGATCTCATGAACTGAAAGCTAAAGATATCTCAAAGGTGAAAACTTTACCTGGGAACCGAAACTGTATGCGGTTCTAGAATCGAGCGCAGGAGGAATAAGAACGGCATGGCCAGGCCACTTTTCGTTGACTTTATACAGAGTAATGTAATCCTCAGCGATCACAAGGACTTTTTCTTGATGCTTCTGTCTAGAAACACTAATCAACCAGTTGTTAAGAAAAGGCAAGAATGGTGAGCTCACGGCGCAGACGATCACAGTGCCGTTCTTAGCCACGAACTTAGCGGCCTGAGCGAGGGTATAGTCGCGCCATTCAGATTTGGCTTGTGAAGACAAAGAAGTAGCATTAGAAGGAGAAGAGACTTTGTTTGGTAATAGCAATAAAGGAGATCCTGGCCAGGGTAAGAATACACCAAGGAGAAGGAAGAGAGCGAGAAGGAGAAGGAGGAGACCGTTGCGGCTAAGGAGAAAGATGGGACGGTTTGAGATTGAAGAATAAGAACGAGGAGAGGAAGAGAATGGTCGTTGTTGGTGAAGAATCTGTTGTTTCTGCGCCATTGTTGTAGCAGCAGAGCAACAAGATTTGCAGAGAAACTTTCACAAGCTTGGATCGGATTCGAAGATGGGGACATATATAATACAAAAGTCAAAATTTCTTCGTGGCACTTTAAGTAACACACACGAAATTGATTAAACTTATATAATACCTGTCGTGAACTTCTTCATTACTTTACACTTATGATAATAAATAATAAGTCAGAAGTTGCCAGTCCCAATCAACTTACTAAGATCACAACTTGCACAATGAAGCCAATTTTGAGGCCAAGTATAAATGGTCAACTTGGAGTATTACTTTTCAATGATTTTAAGATGACTTAACACGCAAGAAAAATTCATGTATTTTTTTTTTAATTAGAATGTGGAGTCAACTCAAACAAAATTAAGTTTTTCCTACCAAAAATTCAAAATTTGTATTGGAACTAAACTTTATGCATGAATCATGATTAATAATTTTGATTAGTTTTAAACGATGAGAGGGAATTTATAAAGTTGGCTGCTACTACTACGTCCACAAGTTGGCTATCTTTTGTTATTTATAAATAAGATCAACCATGGATTTACTAAACACAGATCAAAACCGAAACCTTAAGGACTACACAAACTTATGATCAGAGTCCACCAGTTAGAGCTAATCAACGAACACCCAAAATTTAAGTACGAAGAAAAACCTGTTAAAAGTCCCACGAATGTGTGATGGTACCAAAAGTGATATATAAAGAACATTATTCAATTCGTTCATTGTTGGTTGGTTTTAAGTTAAAAGCTCAATGAAACTTAACGGATCCGGCCATTTTCATTTTCAGCTAAATCTCACGAACTTAAAGCAATGGATATCTCACTTTACCCCGGAACTGAAATTCTGTGCGGTTTGAGAATCGACAATTAACAAGTTTGGATCGGATTCGAAAGAGGAAAAATATATCGAAAAGTCAACACACTGTTACGTTTTTACTTTAAGTGATGTTGACTTTATATAATACAGGTTATGAACGTCTTCATTACTTTATAATAATTTTATTAATCAAAAAATATTTCTAAATCATCAATAATTTCCGATCCCAGTGTGTATGATCACATGTTGTTTCACACTAATCAAATGAATTAGAATTTTATAAGTATATAAATCTTGATCTGAATCTTTTCCGGATTTATAGGGCAAGTGGGAGTTTTTTTTTATTTATTTCAACAAAAATCCAATGAACGAAGAAAGTTTCAATCCAAAGTCCATATGAAGTGGAGGATTCATCAGCATTACTCCACATTAAGATTCAGTCCAAAAAAAAAGACAAATCATATCAAAGTCTTGCAACTATTTTTTGGTCTTATTAAACGAACCAATATCTACGAACTCTTTTTATCATGAGAAAAAAAGCAAATCTTAAGGAAAGAGAATAAAGGTTTTATTGTCCATCATCCAGGAGACCATCAACTATCAAGACACAGTAAAACCTCTATAAATTAATAATATTGGGACCATGAAATTTTATTAATTTAGAAAGGTATTAATTTATCGATAAATTAATAATTATTAATTAATAATTATTAATTTATAGAGAGATTTAACTAATTTTGTAATTTCTTAAAAAGTTTCTATCTAAAAATAAATTTTTTCTTTGTAAGCAATATCTTTTAAAAACTAATTACAAGTAGAAAAGTAATTATTAAGTTTAAAAAACAACACAAACTTTTTTCGAATAATAGAATCATATTTTATTAAATTTTTACCTAGAATATTTTAAATATATATCATAGTAATTCATATATGACATATATAAATTTATATCATATATATATATATTAAACTTAATATATATATATAGATAAGTTTATACAATTATTAATTTATGATATAAATGGGACCATATATTTACATGAAATTTTTTAAAAAAATTATTATCTTATTAATTTATCGATTTATGTCATATTTTACACTGGTCCCAACTCGGGACCGGAAAAATTTATTAATTTAGTGAGGTTATTGATTTATAGAGTATTAATTTATAGAGGTTTTACTGTAGTTTGTAGTGTGGAAGGAACTTTCTTTATCAATGAATGTCTCACATATTCTTCTTTTCTTAAATATTTTGTTAGAGATAGAAACAAAATATTTTGCCAGCCATCCTAGTGGTGGATCATCACCATTGAAGCTCGGCATTTCGATTAGTTTCACAGCACATGGGTTGTGATCGCGAGAAGTTTCAGCTGAAACTTGCTGCTCCGTAGCGTTACTTTTGGTCGCAGATGATGTTCCAAGGTCGTAAGGCAGTTCTGTAACTGAATTCTTTTCAGCAGAAGCCATCAAAAGTTTCTCAAGAATTGCATGAATACCATCCACTTTAGAGCTCAGCCCATCAATTTTTGTATTCATAATCTCTTGATTCTTCTCTAACTCTTCCAAGCGTTCTTCTTGTCTTTGTCATTCTTTAGGCATTCGTCGTTAGGTCAGGCCAATTGTTAGAGATAGAATCCAATTCAAACCAAACCTTTATGATGATAATAGAAAGATAGAACAATAAAGTAACAAGAGTATAAACTCCTTTCCTCGGCCTAACCCGATAGAATCCTCCAAAGCTCTCAATTGCTTAGATAGGTTTCACAAACAAAACCTAACACATATTTATAATAAAACGTAAAGTAGAATACTCTAGGAAAAGTAAATAAGAAAATGGAAATCCTAAACTATTTCCTCAATCATAAATTAGGAAGTATTCGTATGCATATTTCATTGGTGAGAGCTCTAGCAAATCGATGATATTCTATTGCAGGTTAATTAGTGGTCATGGCAACATAATAGTTCAAGCATCACAAAGAAGATAACCAACGATAGCAAGTAAAAAAATACAAGAAGAGAACCAAAACACAAGATGTAGATAGATTGATGCTCCAGCTTTCATGAAGGAAATGTCATTTACTCCCTTCGATTTAAAATCCGGATACTGATCGAACAAACCTTTTTGTCGCCGGAGCTCCCAAACCTTCAAGTTCAGCAGCTACTTCTTTCATTTTTGGCCTCTCCTCTCCCTTCACTGCTGTGCACCTAACCGCCAACAAGGCTGCTTTCTGAATCTCCATGTGATTCACTCCATTCACCATTGTTTTGTCGATAACTTCATCTAACCGATTCTCTTTCAGAGCTGAATTTAGGCGAATAACCAAGTTTTTTTCGTTCTGTGGCCGGTTAAAACACAATGCCTTTTCACCTGAAACCAGTTCCATAAGGACTACCTTAAAGCTATAAACATCACTCTTTTCGCTGAAGGTTCTTGTGTGCATGTATTCTGGATCCAGGTAACCGAAAGTACCTAGTACTAGTGTTGTTAGTTGTTCTTTGTTTGCTGGAACCAACCTGGAAGCCCCAAAATCAGCTACTTTTACAGAGAGTTCTTCATCCAATAAGATATTAGTGGGCTTGACATCACGGTGAATTATTGGGACTTGAGCTGAGTGAAGTGATGCTAAAGTTGTAGCGATCTCAGTTGCTATCCTCAACCGATCCTTCCATTGAAGAAAAAAACCAGATTTAGAACCATGCAAGTTGTCTGAGAGGGTGCCACCGGACACAAACTCATAGACCAGAAAGGGAACTTCAGTCTCTAGACAGCAACCAATGAGCTTCACTACTTTTGTATCAGTGATTCGTGAAAGGATGATCACTTCGTTGATGAACTCCGCTACTTGAGTACCAATTTGTTGATGAGCGGCATTACTTGGATCACCGATTCGTGGAAGAGACTTTTTTATGGCAACTTCAGAGTTGTCTGACAATATCCCTTTGTACACTATTCCTTGGCCTCCCTTGCCTAGCATTCTGCTCTCATGATAACCATTTGTTGCTATCTTGATTTCTTCCTCAATGAAGATCTTGATTTCATTTGATGAGTCTGCCGAGAGTAGCTGTCTTAACATGATGCCACCGTTTCGCTCGAAGTGTTTCTCTCTAAGTTTTGTGTGCTTTTGGCTTTCAAGTTTTAGCTTTAGGCCACATACACCAAGTAGGAAGATCAAGAATACAATGATGCTTCTTGGTTATAGTTAATTTTTATATGTGGTTAGGATATGAGCCTCGCAATTAAAACATTAGCCGACATATATAATTGGAAAACACACAGGAAATATTATAATGCCAACAACTTACCAAGAACAATTATACTCAATTCTTGTCTCTTCTTGCAATGAAAAGATCCAATATTGTTGTGACATATTTCTTGCTTGGCACATGTATGTTTATCCTTGCTACACTCATCGATGTCTGGCGAAATACAAAGAAGAAAGAGAGAGCAATTAAGGCACAAGAAAAATGAAAAGACAGTGAGTTTAATATATATGCCAGTAGCAAATAATGTAAGAAAGGTAAGATATGAGAGAACCTTGGCAGCCAAGATAAGGATTCCCTTCAAAGCCCTTTTTACATTCGCAGGTATAACCAGATCCACTAGTAGAATTGACACAAATGCTGTTCTCTCTGCATGAGCTATTATTGTTGTCAATTTGGTCACATTTCCGGTCACCAATGGACCAATCTACTACCACAGGGAATCTTGTAGTGTTCCGCAAGTTTACAAGATCTTTAGAGGCAGAGAAGTTGAAAGAACCATCTTCAACAAGAAAAGCATAGCTGCAAGGATTAAATTGAAATACGTCGGTGTGATTATTAAAGCTGTATGGTTTTACCGCGAAGTAGCTAGTTCCAATAGGGATAGGGGTCTGGCAGCAACCATCACCAGAACACAATCCATCATTTGGTGGAGTGGAGTTGCAAACTGACAAGCATCCAGTTGAGGAATCTCTTACTCCCATATTGTTCAGATAGACATAAGAATCGCAGCCTACGGCAGTAATCTTGTTCTTGATGGAGAGGGCAAAATGAGTGAGTTGAATATGATGGTCTTGATAGTCGATAAGTGTTCCCGTCTTGTTGTAACAAGCACGGGAACTATTCATCAAGATGCGTAGCTCCCCGTTGAGAGAAATGTTGATAACTTCAATGTTGCCTTTTCTCAAGAATGGTTTTTGCTCTGTCCCTGTCTGGTTACAAGTGATGAGAAAGCTTTCATCGTGGTAACAACCTGGAGAAGTGCCAAAAGGATACTCGATTGTGAGGTTGCCACATTTTGTTTGGCAGTCAAGAGTTGGTTGCCACGCCGCCGTAGAACCACCAGCAACATATAGAAGAGCCAACAACGAAACTTGCACTAATGTCTCTCCCAAGAACTTCATTGTACTTTGAGATTTTGCCTCTGCCTCTGTAATATGTATGCAAGGTTTTATAAGAGAACTCTTGACTGAGCGTTGAAGTCGTTTAATGGCGTACGTTTCCATCGAATTTGTAAGACTTTTCCTCGCATGTTCCTTTTTTCTCAATAAAAAGTTTGATGTGATGAATAAAGAAGCAAGATTTTGTGTATCTAAATGCATAGCATGATGGTAGGGTACTTTCATAAAAAGATTCCATAGCTACAAGCCTACAACGAAGAACGAAGAACAGTGCTTTGGCGTTGGAAATAAATTATAATTGTACCCGCTCTGTATTAGGGGACCCAAATCTTGATGATTACTTCCATTTTCAAGGGCCCTAAAAATAAAAAGGGCTCAGCTTTTGAGGTGCTTCCATGGAAATTACTGAAATGCGTGAGTCAAGAAACCGTGTCTTGTGCTTTTTATCAAATCAAACGCATCTTTTCGAAGAAATTAAACCACTCTTGAGTGAAATTTATACATTTGTAATATATATATATATATATATATATATATATATATATATTCTTTTGAATGAATATTGTATTAAAAATATATATGTTTTACATTATATGTAACTTTTGGTAGAGGTTTAGAGATTAAAGCCAGAAAAAGAAATCTAAACCATCTTCAATTTCCAAACCAAATACAGAGCCCATCCTCTTACTTTGTAATAAATGCTTTTAAATAACTATAAATTCATTATTATTTAACGTGGAGACCAAAAATAAAAATGATCAGAACAATGAAGCCGGAACAAGTTATGATGAATGAAGCCGTAGATGAACCGCATTATTGTCATCAGCCATATCATCAGAACAATGATCTTTCAGTGGTTCCTATTATAAAGAAAGACTCAACAACAAGACAATGTGGTCGGAAACTTGGCTTCTCAACTACAACTTGAGGAACAAGACAATGTTCCGGTGATGACTATGAATCAAACCACAGAACAGCAGCAACCTTGTGAACAAACCACTACTTACAACGAATTGATAGAAGATATGGATCCAGAGATTGCTAGTCTATTACCTTTATTATTAGCTGTTGCAAGAAAAGCAAGTCTATATTATTATTTCAATAAACCAGAATTTTTGAGGTTTATCTTTTAGGTACTTGAGAGAGCAATACACACCATGAGCAAGACGAAAACCATCAGGAGTATGAACGTCGTGTAATTCTTTTTCCCAACGCAGTTATTAAGCCACTGAATACACCACATACCGACAGAGAAAACTTATGTATATAGAACCTCAAAAACCTTACCCAATGGTGATCAAACCCTTCGACACACCGGTTACATGTCCTGCAATGTTTATTGCTGCGTTTAACCTAATCAAAATGTTCAGTTAGTTTATCCATCTGATCACTTTTGAGTGATGTTCACTTTATAGAATACAGGTTAAGAACGTTTCCATTACTTTATAATCAAAAATATATTGGTAAATCATCAATAATTACCGATCCCAATTAAAAACGTGAATTGGAGCCAAACTTAAAATTGATCTAAAGCCCACATTAAGATTGAGTCCAGGAAAAAAAAAAAAAAGACAAATCAACTAACCAATTCAGTCCTACAAAGACAAGTCATAACAGCAACTATCTTTTGGTCTCAAACGAACCAATATCTGCAAAGGTCATACCAATATCATTTATTAGGAGACATAAAAAACATCCTTTCAAAAAAATTAAGTTCTTGAGAAGGACATGATCAGAACTCAAGATCAGAAATTAAAATTTTTATCCAGGAGACCATCAATGAGTTATCTAAAGATCCAGAATCCAGAAAATATGAGATAGTTTGTACTGTTGAAGAAACTTTTATCAATGAAAGTTTTCTTAAGAGTTTCATTGGTGAGAGCTCTATAGACAATTGACGACAACATTACTAGTTCAAGCATCACAAACACAACCAAACAATAGCGCAAGAAAAAAGGAAGAAAAAAAATAACAAGAAGAGAACCAAAACACAAGATATAGATAAGATTAGTGCTCCAGCTTTTATAAAGGAAATGTACATTTAAAATCTGGATACTAATCGAACAAACTTTTTTTCGCCGGAGCTCTCAAACCTCCAAATTCAGCAGCTACTTCTTTCATTTTTGGCATCTCCTCTCCCTTCACTGTTGTGCACCTAACGGCCAATAAGGCTGCTTTCTGAATGTCCATGTGATTCACTGCATTCCTCCCTTTTATCAATAACTTCATATAACCAATTCTCTTTCAGAGCATATTTTAGGCAAATCACCAAATTTTCTTCGCTCTGTGGCTGGTCAAAACACAATGCCTTTTCACCTGAAACCAATTCCATAAGGACTACCCCAAAGCTATAAACATCGCTCTTTTCGCTGAATGTTCTTGTGTGCAAGTATTCTTGATCCAAGTAACCGAAAGTGCCTAGTAATAAGTAGTGCAAAATTTAGAGCAAAAGTATTCATCTGATGTTCCAAGTCTCTTAAAGTTGATAGGAAAAATGCAACGCAACTCACACCAGCTGCAAAATGGACGAGATATACTATTATTGAGCACCACCTCAAATGAATTGCCCCAAAACTCTATTGTGCTTCTTGGCATGAGCCCTGAAAATTTTCCGAGGACACACTTTGTATGTAAACTACCTCGGTGGTCTTTACACGTGTAGAACCATATCTCTGGATTGGTTTCTTTTTCACAAATGTCACACCAGAATTTACCACTAGCCTTTTCGCCATAACATAGTGAGAGAGGGTGATTGTCAACTCTATGTTTTACCACTTGTGGTAGAGTGGCGCATTTGAAGCACAAGAAAAAACTACAGTCATCTTCAATACATCTTAGCACATTATGACGGTGCTTCTTGCAGCCATTGCAAATCTCAATCTCTCCATCTAGTGAAATGTTATACAAGGGATGATTGGGATGACTTGGATGGAAAAATGGCTCAGAAACTGAAATGCACTGAACATCAAATGTCTTATCCTCATGCTGGTATCTGAAACCATTGGACATCCTACTACAAGCATCACAATGGAAGAATTTAGCCTCGTTTGTAACTAGAGTAAGACGTTCATTGTGTAGCACATGCCATTTCATTCTAAGAAACCCAGCGCAGTTTTGGTGGAGAATGAAATTACAATCCATACAGCCGTAGAAGGACTGGAGACAGATGGGATGGTTGCATGCACTGCACCGCTTGTTGTCGTCACATAGAATAACATTAATGTGGAGTCTTAGGTAATGCTCTTTGTGGCTGAAATGGTGTATTGTGTTGTCGTCTATTACGACATATGGATCTATATCTTCTGTTTCTTCAGGTACTCCTTCGAGTTCTTTCACGTTCCACACATCTTTTCTAGTAGCACATTTCGAATGAACGACATAGGCGGGACACCTTTGACAAGAAAAACCTCCACAAGTCCAATCCACCTTCTGGCGATAAACCCCACATACAGAATTGACAACACCAAGAACAGAAGTTCGAGAAACGCGGTGATCATGCCGATTAATGTTTATGACCCGTGGAAGATGAAGACAGTCTTGATGGATCATGAAGCCACATTGGAAACATACGTAAGGGCTTCAATCTCCCTTTAGACCGCAAGCATTACATGTAAAAGAATCGAGTCTTGGGAGAAGGGTAAGTGGGTGATCATGAGCTTTCAAATTCAAAAGAGATTGTTGTGGTGGATGTAGAACACAACGCAGATCCACAGTGAACAGTGATAAAAGAATTCATCAACCTTTCTTCCGCAAAGACGACAATTTCCATCAGAATAATCCGGTGATCTACCCATGAGGAGCTTAAGAGGGTGTAAGGAGTGGTAAGAGTGGTTTACCTCTAAAGAGTAATTTACCTCTGATAGATTCCATACGCAATCTATATGGAAGGATAAATCACATTCATGACATTTGTATGGAAACCCAGCACCAGTAATCTTGTGACATTTAGCATCACAGCCGAAATACTTCTCCTCCCTGAGAAGGGTGAGCTTGTGGTGATGCGTCTCGGAAATGTCAATAACCTTTGGTGGTGGGTACTTTTCACATTTAGTAAGGAATTGAATTTTTCTTTCACCATTTGACAAAGTCAAGTTGGGCTTTCACCATTTAACAATTTGTGTTTTTTTGAACAAAATGCTCCTAACCATAAACTATTATCATTTAGTTACGTTTGTACTTCTTTTTCTTTGTCTCATTATAAGTGAGAAAAAAAAAATTATTGAAAGAAACAGAAAGAGTAAAAGAATTCAAAAATCTCAACTTTTTCATCTTCAAAAATCTCACTGATAATCGTTTTCTTAAGATCTGAATAGTCTCTCATTCATCTTCGATTCAGAGTTTTTGAGTCGAGTAGGTGGAAATAAATTTCATATTTCCGGCGACGAGCCAAATGCAACGAATTTCCGGAGACTCAACTTTACCTTTTCAAACTTAAAATATGCTAGATTTACAAGATTTATATGTAAAAAAACATTCAAAACGTAAAGAAAACAAGATTATGAGATAACTGTTAACGATGGCAAAAAAATTAGGGTTGCAGAAAAATATACTCAGGTTGAAGATCACTGAAAATTACAGTTATACCCTTTATAGAATTTCTTCTCTGTACGTATATGCAATTTACGGTGTACGTACACGAAAGTTTCTTAGTGGAACGTATATGGTATAATATTAAAGTGGTTGTAATAAATCTCTAACCACCCTCTACAAAAAAATTAAAAATTATAGGATTTGACTCCAAAATCAAGCCATTTTGTTACTTATTCGTATATCTCAATAAAATACATGCATATATAATAATTAAAAAAATATATAGTCAAAGAATATTTGTTCTTCATATTTCTGAAAAACTTATGTACGTACACGTGTAATAATGAACGTACACCTTTGTAGATAAATTAAATTTGTTAAGATAAATTTATTGATAAAATAATAAACCAATATTGGCGATGGCGGAGATGTATTCTATGACGCTTCTACTAGATATGATGCCATTGTTATTTGATTTTTTTTTTTCTAAATACACTCCCAACAAACAATGTCTCTCTTGTCGTACTAATTTATACTTTTGTCTCATCAACTCGGGCATTTACTAAATCATCGAAGACTAGAGCAAAATCCATACAATTACCATTCACTTTACATATATCATGCCAATTTGCATTTGTGTACGTCAAACATTTACCGTCAGATACTTTCTCGTGTACATAGTTAGTAATGTACGTACATTCTTCCAAAAATCATATCTTACCTCCTGGTTATGACTCACAAATGGTTGAATGTCATCATTTTTCCAAAATGATCGACATTTTATCAATTACGTACATGTTAATTAGTATACGTACACATTTCTAATAATCAATTGAATTTTTCATGTTAGCCTCATAGTAAGTTGAGTGTCATCAACATTTCCGACATGTCTTATCCCATATTTCTCAACACTAAAATCAGTCCACTCGTTGTAATGTAGTCTTCGGCACTACCACTACCGTATACGTAACAAATTCACCTTCGCATCATGTGTCTCGTACACATTCTCTAGTGTACGTACATTGGAGCAATCCATGTTGACACGTCCAGGTTGAATTCATAGTTAGCTGAGTGTCACCCAAATTCGCACTGGTTTCTCATGTACGTACACGTTGACTTGTGGTCATACACTCTGCCAATAGACGACTGAATTCCCCTGCCGGTTCCAGTCGGTGGAATGTCACAGACGTCCTCCTCAACATGGCCAACTCCATATTCTTCTACAATCAAATCATTCCACTTGTTGAAATCGTAATCTTCACCACTACCTTCACTGCCGTCTATAGTAGGGTCGAGAGTACTTCCCGCACTATAGCCACCACTGACATCGTCATCTTTTTCAATGTTTTCAGCGCTGTCATTCAATTCTTCCCCATCTACCTCTTCGTTCTCCTCATCCTCTGAATCTTCATTTGTTTTTTCATCATGTACGTCAGTTTGGTCATCTACATCCGCATTAGTGGCAGCTACAGTACTACTGAAAGACACAAACAAGTTGACACTTGGATCCCCAACACGAAGCAGGAAGAATGTATCCAAGCTCATTTGATTGTCAATGTAGATAGGAGGGCGTGTACGTTCTATCATAATTGACATATTTCCCGGCATCCAGTAACTAATTATTGGCTGCCATTCTTTGTACTTCAAATTGAAAACCTCACATAATGTACGTGTCAAATCCGTGTACGTCATGTTTTCCCTAACACGTACACACCGACCATAGCTTCCTTTCTCAGGTTCAAATTTCCATTTTTCTTCTGTTACTATCCAATCACCAACCATAATAAATACTGGAATCTCCATTAACATCCTGTATCATAAATTCAGGAGAACCCCATTAAATGCAACTGAGAACAACTTTTATACCTCCAACTAAAAAAAGACTTTGCAACTACACACTTAATGCACATTGAATCTCCTCATTTAATATTTACTACAGAACAAATATAGAATTAAGAGAGTAATATATCAATTTTCTGCAGTTTTGTATCCAAATCAATTTTGTTTTCATTGAAAGTGTATGTAATAACTAAAATTTATATTTACAACTTCATTACTTACCACGGTCACTGCTTTCTCGCTGGAAAACTTTGTTAAACAACAAGATCAAAATGGCCTCAATCTCATTCCTTCGTAGATATTTAGGGGAAGTTTATGTTTTTTCTTATTTCTCTTTACAAAATCTAAACAGTGTACGATTTTATGATTTAAGAAGATTAAAATAAGATGTAATGATGAGTTTGCATTGATTATAGTTGGAATGAGTCATGTCTCAACTTTTTCAGCATTTAAACCATTTCTGACACCATATTTTATTTCTTTTATTCGTTCGCGGTACACTGTACACCCGACGGAAATATTAAAAAACTAAACAACTGTAGCTAACGAGATATTGTGTACGTAACCAACTCGCCTGACGATTTCGTTCGCTGTCACTGTACACCGGTTCGGCTAGGCCTGGGCATTCGGATTTCAAATCGGATTCGGATCGGATATATTCGGATTCGGATAATTCGGGTATGAGAGTTTATTATCCGTTCGGATTTTATGATTTTTCGGTTCGGTTTCGGTTCGGATATATTCGGATTCGGATAATTTGGGTAGGAAAATTTATTATCCGTTCAGATTTTATGAGTCATCGGTTCGGTTTTGGTTCGGATAGGTATCGGATTCGGATCGGTTTTCGGGAAAAAAAACTTAAAAATAGTTCAATCTTAATAAAAATTAGTTTAATCTTACTAAAATTTGGTTAAATTTTGCAAAAATATGTATAATTTTTCCCAAATATAACTAAATTTTGGATATTTAGGATATTTTTGTTATTTGCTATAAAATTACAACTAAATATAACTAATATTTTTGGATATATAATTTTTATTTCCGGTTTTCGGATATCCTTTCGGTTTTTGGTTCGGATCGGGTTCGGTTCGGGTAATTCGGATAGGAGAATTCATTATCCGTTCGGATTTTGTGACTATTCGGTTTAGGTTCGGTTCCGGATTTTTTGGATCGGTTTCGGATCGGTTTTCGGATTTCGGGTTTTATGCCCAGGCCTAGGTTCGGCTACAAGGGCATTTTCGTCAGAAATTGACAATAATTGTCAAATGGTGAAAGACTTTCCCCACTTTGTCAAACCCTGAAAGAAAAACTTAAAACTTGGACCTGGCCGTATAACTAATCATTATTATTATTTTATTAAATTGAACCACTTGTAAAAAATAGTCAATTATTTAATTCTTTAGTGTACCAATCGGCATGATCCATTTATGAGCTACATCATTTTTTATTTCCACTTTCATATTCGTTATATTGATATAAAATCTGTATATATCTAGGTATGTTGGTTTTGATTGATCTAAGCAGTATCCGTCTTCAATTAACAACCTAATTTTTTACTTTATGATGCAGATGCTGAAGATGACAGAGAAGAACAAAGCTGAGATGCAGATTTATTGGCAGCGTCACTATGATGAAAGATTGCCTAGGAACGGAGAAGATGAGAAAGAGAAGATTCGAAAAGTTATCGATTCAGAAGTAACAATATATAGTGGTGGTAGTAGAAGAAAATGTTTTCGCTAAATTATTTTATTATTAGTTAGAAAAAAAAGTTGGGAAAACTAAGACAATTGCCATTTTTTTCCAATTTCTTGTTAATCTATCACAATTGAAAAAATCTTTCTAATCATACCACATTGTCTTTGCGAAGTTATGTTTTTGCCCTCACTTGTTGGAGCAGTTATCACGTAAAACGAAGCGAACGAATTGACTTTTCTGAACTGTTTTGCTTCCCTATTTATCTCTCCTCCTTCGAGACACGTGCGCTTTAACCGAGAAACATGATCTCTCCTGAAACTAAACAATTAACTTTCTTTTTTGTCTCGATATCTTGTCCTCGATTGGAAATTCTCTGTTGCGTCTAGATCTTGTCTCCGATTTCATCATCTTGCTCTATTATCATGAATCCCACATTTTATCCACCAATTGTTCTCGTTTAAGGGTTTTGAATTTTATTTAGATTTCTCATCATCTATTTTGGTCCACAGATTAGTTGAGCACTATTGTCTTCACCTACCAGGATTATTGAACTTTTTTTCCTTCTATTGCAGAATAACATAAAGATCCAGTTGTCCGTGAGTAAATCCAGATCTTTGGCGGACAAAACTATATCATCTGGCGATGGACAATCAAGAGAATTAGATGATAAAAATCATCACGCTCAATTTTTGATCTAATTATATTACTCATTCGATTTGAACTTGTCTCCAAACAAATTCTATTACCTATTCGATATGAACTTGTTCCCGATCTAATTCTATTATTCATTCGATCTTAACTTGTATCCGATCTAATTCTATTAGCCATTCGATATGAAATTGTCCTCGATCTAATTCTATTACGCATTCGATCTAAATTTGTCCTCGATCTAATTCTATTACTTATTCGATCTGAATTTGTCTCCGATCTAATTCTATTACTCATTCGATCTGAACTTGTCCCCGATCTAATTCTATTACCCATTCGATCTGAACTTGTCCTCGATCTAATTCTATTACCCATTCGATCTGAATTTGTCCCCGATCTAATTCTATTATCCATTCGATCTGAACTTGTCTCCGATCTAATTCTATTACTCATTCGATCTGAACTTGTCCCCGATTTTAATTTAATTTTATCTAATATATTAAGAAGGCAATTAATGCCCTAACCCTACTCTATTAATATATTATTTAAATATAATTATAAGCAATTGTAAACGTGCTGTATTTATTGCAGTCTGCTTCCTCTTCTCTAGCTAGTGTCAACTTGTCCATTTTATCTGACACAGAAGTCTATCACCATCAAAGGCAATTTTGTCTATAAATTCGCATGTGTCAATGAAATGTGGTAGAATCGGAAAACAATTTCTAATTGTGGTAGATTTCGAATGCCACTTCTCAAAAAGTGGTACATTTTGCCAAATTCCCTAAAAAGTTTTGATGTAATTTTATTTATTGTTATCTTTTAATCACAAATAACTAACTTAAATATTTTTGAATGTTTTTACCAAATTCTGATGAACAGTATATAGTGTTGGCAACATTTCGTATGTTAGTTAGTTTACTATAAATTTAAAATGTGTAACTATGTCGTGTTCATACGTGGTATAACTAGCTATCAGGTTTTATTTTATGTTCTCTAAAATCTGAATCATGAAACAATAAACAAATGATAGTCTAATTTGTTTTTGTGCGAGTCATGTGCTTGTTCGATTATGAATCAAGTAGTATTTAAGTATAGCTTGTCACTCTGTTTCCATGTGATTATAGTCAACTATTTATGATTCGAATAATGTCCATGATATACACATCTCGAATCTCTGTTTTTCCCCTGTTTTCCTCTGTTTCATCAAACATAACAACTGGATTAACCAAACTCAAGTCATATTGAATTAGCCATATAACACTCATACATACCTTTAAACCCCCAAAAATTTGTAAGGAATTTACTCAAGGAATTAGCCATATAACTATTTCCTTTCCGCAGCCTAAAACTTTCAATAACAACAAGAAGAAAAGAGAGAGAGAGATAGATGAATAATGTTTTCCGTGATTCGAGAATTTACTGTAATTTCCCTAATGGAGACTCGAGAGCATGATCATCGACTAGCCATAGACCATAGTCGTGGAAACGTTTCATTTTGTTGTCGTAACCGATAATGTAGTTATTGTGGATTATGACATGTTTCCCCTTTGTCTTTTTAACCCATGTCTCGTTCTTGAAGTACAATCCTCATGTTGGGAAAGCTTTTTGAGAGAGAAGTTGCCAATCCCAATCAACTAATTACTAAGATCACAACTTGCACAAAGAAGCCAATTTTGACGCAAAGAAGAATCTTCTCGGGCATATTACCTTTTAGTGATTTTAAGATAACTTAACACGCAAGAAGAATTCACGTTAAAAAAAATTAATAAAAATGTGGAGTCAAATCATCGGAATTAAGTTAAATTCAAAATTTGTATTGGAACTAATTAAACTTGAAAATTGATTTACAATTTTATGCATGATTTAAATTTTTGATTATGGTTATGGAAACATGGCTGAGAACCAGAACCAGTTTTGTAGAAAAGAGACTGATCCTTCACTCTCGGCTCAAGCCATGGGGGAGCATCAGCGGATTGAAACCTCTGTTCCATACTTGGCTCAACCATATGATCAAAATCATCACAACGTTGAGAGTTTCAAGGAAAACGAATACGCTTACGACCATATCATAAGTACAATTGATTTTGAAGGTTTAGCAGAAGTCACAGATCCCTCACAACTTCCAATGGAGCTTCAAGAAGAATACATATTGGGTCATCAACATCAACACTTCTCAATGGAGCAACAACAAAACCAGATTACTGGACAAGCCACACATCTCTCTTCACAGCTTCCAGTTATGATGAATCAAGCCGTAGATGAACCGCATTATTGTCATCAGCCATATCATCAGAACAATGATCTTTCAGTGGTTCCTATGGAGACTCAACAACAAGACAATGTGGTCGGAAACTTGGCTTCTCAACTACAACTTGAGGAACAAGACAATGTTCCGGTGGTGACTATGAATCAAACCACAGAACAGCAGCAACCTTGTGAACAAGCCACTACTCACAACGAATTGATAGAAGAGATGGATCCAGAGATTGCTAGTTTATTACTTGGACAAAACACAACAGAAGAAGATGCTAATTTTTTGGCTACATTAGGAAACTTTTAGTGTTATGTCTTACTTTTTAAAAATATTAATTTATATTCACATTTTGGCACCTCATGATGAACATATTTATATATATACTCTGTATAAAGTTGAACAAGAGGAGGCAAAAGTTTAAGCAGATCCTAAATATTTCTCAGAGACCACAAACAACCAGAAAATAAGTAACTGAACTGAAGAACAACACCCAAAAATTAAACAGTTTCTTTTTTTTTATCTTGGTGATGCTTCACTTCCATCTTGTTTTATTACAGAACACAAAACCTGTCTTGAGATGTAACTTTCAAGCTCTCTAGAGACTTCAGTTAGCTTCAAGTCAAAGTTACTTCTGTATTTTTGCTTCGGTGATGGCACAGTTGAAGATGAAGAGCCTGAGAACCTTCTTCTTGGGCTTGAGAATCTTCCAGGTGAAACCTGAAGCTTTACTGCTGCAGTTGTTGATGGTGGCAACACAGTGTTGTTATTGTCAGGATCTAACAAAAGTCCGAATTTCGTCTCTAATGGAAGTGGCTTAAGGGAATCTTCTTCAGCCCCGGAAACTGGTTTCGCCTTCCTCAGTCTTTCCTTTGCTTTCTCAGCTGCTTGTAGAGCCTTTTCACTGCTTAATGTTATCAGTTTCCATGGGTTTATGCTTACATGAAAACCCGGTTTCTTGTTGATCACCGTGGAAGAAGGTGAACGTTCATCTCCTTCTATTTTTATCGACAGTCTATGCTGATTCTGTTAAAACATAACAAAATCTTTGAGAATTCCTGAGAGTGACAACTTGGAGAAAAGAGAAGTTGAATGATAGAATCACCTCATTTGCTTTCCTGCACATAAACTTGGAGATAAGCGTTGGTCTTGATCTTTCCGGCGAATCAAAATCCGAGCTTTCATCTGAAGATGAATCTAATTCATCAAAAGGATCCACTTCCGTAAATTGATTCTCCTCCCTCATTGCTAATATATAGTCATATGTTCTCATCCCCTGCAAATATTTGAGCACTACTTGTCAAATAAAGAACTCTAAATCAAATTTGTTCTGCTGCAAGAGCTACCTTTCTTATGAGAACTACATGGAAGAGGAAAAGCTGCCCCATGGCGGCTGAGCCATAGGCCGTGAACAAGACCAAGATAATCTGTAATAGCACAAAAACATTATAACCTCATAAGCAAAAAGAAGTTGCATTAGATGTGATGAGGAAAGAAAGCAAATGTACGAAATTATACAGATATTGTAGCAAGAGCCCATTGAGGGAACTCTACATAAAGCCTTCTCTTCAAATCTATTTCCATCCCTTTCTTGTCCACAAAACATCTGACAAATACGGCAATGGCAGTTCCACCCTCTATTATTAGCTGTTGCAAGAAAAGCCAGTCTATATCAATGAACCAGAACTTTTCAGGTTTATGTTTGAAGTAGTTGAGAGAGCAATACACACCATGAGCAAGACGAAAACCATCAGGAGTATGAACGTCGTGTAATTCTTTTTCCCAACGCAGTTATTAAGCCACTGAGTACACCACATATCCACAGAGAAAACTTATGTATATAGATCCAAGACAAAACAACTGTTTCTGAAAGTGTAAGATTCAGCAAAACCCCAAAACCTTACCCTGCAATGATGATCAAACCCTTCGACACACCGGTTACATGTCCTGCAATGCTTACTGCTGCGTTTAACCTAAACAAAACACACAAAGAAACGTCTAAATAAGTCCTAGCTTTCATGAAAAAAGTGAGTGACAATGTGATACTAGTGCACAAACCTCTAAATCACAAAGTGAACAATAAGAGATATCATCTTCTTCCTTAGGATCTGGTGTAACAGAATCATCATCTTTCATAACAAGTGGAAATGGAAGGAGTGGTTCTAGCTGCACACTGCTTTTCCATGGATCCAAATACGTACGCCTGAGAAAATTTCTCAAGATCTTTCTCTCTAATCTCCTGAAAAACCTCACAACAACTTGACTCAAAACAACTTTGAATCTCAGCTTCATCAAGACTGCTTTGGATTTAGCCTTTCTCTTTTTCTTAGCACTAGTCTTATCCGTAGGATCAATCGCAGTACACCTAACGAACAAAACTATAACCGAAACCGCCTGAAAAAGGAAAATTCTCAATAAACTCAACACAGAAGTTCTTCAAGATTCTATGACAAGAAGAGAAGTTAAACAAATACAACTTCTTAAGCTTACTTACCACAAACGAGTAAACCGAAAGAAGCGAGATATTAGCTATTCGATTCCCCAGGAAAAACCCGAGGAAGACATAAAAGGCTGCCACCAGAACACTATATATAACAGCTCCCACAATCTGCACAAAGCAGTAACACAGCTCAATTTTAGTAACCAAAATCAAAAGAAGAGAATCTGCTACCGATTTAATCAAAAGTCAAGATTTTTAAGCAGAATCAGAAATCCACAAAGTAGTTTTTCCCAACTACACAGCTTACACTAGCTAATCAAGCTCACTAAACACAGAAATCGATAGATCAACCCAAAACTGAGAGATTCTCAAGATTTGCAAATAAAGTAAGAAACTTTCTGAAAAAAGAAGCTGAATAAATTGATAGTTTCTGATTTTGAAACCTGTAATGGGTGTAATGGTCGTTGCCAACCATGGCGTCGTCTCGTCATTGTAACTCTAAAAAGTTTTGATTTTTCAGATCGAACAAATCACTCAGAATATCTTCATGAGTCCATGGCTCCTCTTCTCAGCTTCGGAAAATTACGGAGACAAAGACTACTTTGGTTTTTATTCAAAGGGATTACTAATTAATAATGAATGTTTGTGTTTTACTTTCTTCTTTTGGTTTTGTGTTTTGTTTGTATTAGAGGAAGAGAGAGAGACCCCAACGGTCGGGTTTTCAAATTTTGAAGTAACGCTCGGATCTGCTTTACTCATCGGACGACTCTTGAGCTCTTTTAACGTGACGGATTTTAATTGCCCCGTTTATGTTTTAAAACGATATTGGGCCTGAATTGGCCTCCTTTGCATTTTATGGGCCGCTTTTCTTCTTGTAGATGTCAAATACTGTTTATACACATTACTTTGTTCGTTTTGTAATCATTGGCAACAACTACCAACGACTAAAAATCATATTTTTATTTAGTGATCATTGACACTTCGATCAATGACTAATCTAGTTTTGTTTAGTAGTCGTAACTTACTAAGCAGAGGCGGATGCAGAGATAAAATTTATAGGGGGCAATATTAAATTTTTCAAAGAGTTTGAGGGTCAAAACTGCAAATAACAAGGGGCATAACTGAAATTGTTTAACATTTGCATTAAAATTTTAAAAATTAGCAGTGGCATCTGCCCCCCTATTACACTACGTGGATCCGCCATTGTTACTAAGTGATATGTTATAGCGATTTACTTGTGTTTGTTTATAGTCACTAGCGGTACTGCTGATGACAACAAATTTCAGTGATTCATCGCTAATTTAAAATTTAAAATACAAAAAAAAAATCAGCAAATAAGATTTTTAGTCGTCAGTCGCTACAATTTTTTTGCGAATGAATATATCATTGTGCTAAGAACATGTGCAGTGGGAGGTTCTTACAAGTGTTCTCAAGAATATAAAAAATGAAAATAATAAAAAGTAAGAGAGAGACATGAGCATGGGTTCTCATATGAAAACTTTTGAGAACATCTTGAGAGACTCCTGTCACACATGGCAATATGCAATTGGTTTTAGAAAAAATTTATTACTTAAAATTTAATTATACAATTAAACTAATTTATGTATATTATAATAATATATTTTGAGAAACTTTAAGAGAATCTTCCACTGCATATGCTCTAACAACTCGAAGATGCACAAAATTTAATTATTGTTATGGTCATGAACAACTGCAGTACGAACAATAAAACATATACAGTATTGATCCTTGTCGTCATTAGTACCCTTGGTTATTATATTTAATACCTCTCCGGATATCTTATTATCAGTAGATATAACAAAATTGTTACTCATATTGCATATTCTTTTTTTTTATTTTTTTGGTGCATATTAAACATATATATTTAAGATTATTATCTTTAAGATATATACATATACAGAGTGTGATTCATAAGAACTAGGAAGATAAAAACATTCACCGCTCGTTCTTTTAACATGGAAACAAAAAATAGCCAAAATTGAGTCCTGTAAAAAAAACCTATAAGAGCTCTGCCCTCTCCCTCCATATCGTTCATATATAATGTACACCAAAAAACTGAAGATACATATAATATATAATATATGTGTAATAATAATATATATGATAATAACATATATATATATAAGAATATAATAGTACTAAATTAGTTTGTAGAGAAAGTGGTGCAAGACTGAGGAAGCTGTGGCGAATCTCCGTTACTGCTCCCTCCACTTTTCGCATCAACCTTATTATTATTAATATCATTATTATTATTGTCGTTATTACCTCCTCCGATAATGTTTGAGATCGCCGCCGCAAGGGCCGCCGTGAAATTCGGATCCATAGCAATCGCAGCCCTAACTGAATCGACCATTTCACGTGGTGGGGCTTGTGGGCCAAACAAATTAGGTATTAATAACTGCTGGTTATTATTATTCATAGACCTAATTTGATTAGCGTTTGGTATAAACGCGGCGGGACCATACTGGCTCAGAAACTGCTGTGGCGGTTGTAGCGGTCGAGGCGGGTTGGTGAGGTCTAAGGTTATGGTGGGGAAAGGAGCTGAGGCGGAGAGTGTGGCAATTGTGGAAGTGTATGGGAAGTTATGGTAGAAGGAAGATGATGACGTGGCGGAGGGGTTAGAGAGTGTTTGATGGAGGTTGCTGGTGGTGGAGCCAGATAAGAGCATGGCGGCTGCAGCGGAAGTGGTTGCAGCCATGGCGGTGGCTGACGGTGGAAGAGGATGGTTATGGTTTCCTTCGTACGTTGTGGTCAAGATAGTTGTATCCTCGGCGCATCGTTGGACCTATTTACATAAAACATTTGGACCATCATTTGTTACGTAAAACACATTTGAGTATTCTTTAATTATATGTCGCACTAATCAATAATTATAAATCAACTAGTAATCTTGTCATTCATTAGTTTTAGCGTCACTTTGTTAGCATTTGAAGTCAAACTCCTATAGTGCATGTAGTTGACCCAAGAAAAACAATACTTTTTTTTTCAATACTAATAAATCAATACAATCATATATGTAAAAAAAAAACATTCATTTGAAAATATTACTTATCAAAATTATCATATTCTCTATAAATTCATTTACAATTCACAAATAACTTAATTTTATTACGTATAATAATATTTTCGAAACAAATAAATTTGTAAATCGGACTTATTTCTTAATTATATTCTAACATGATCTTATAAGGGTGTAGTCAAAACTTAATTCTAACCTGTTTACGGACAGGACATCCAACAGCCATAGTGCAACGATAGTAAGCTCGAGGACATGGATTTCCTTTTGCCATTTTCTGACCGTATTTTCTCCATTGACATCCGTCATTTACCTATTAAATAATAATATTGATTTAATTTTCATAACATATATATATGAAAATAAAAAAATAAAAATATTGGTGACATATAGAAAGTTACCGTAGTGGCATCAGATCTAGCTCTAACGGAAACCCTAGCTTTTCTAAAGGGTAATTGATCATGAGGGTTTTGTTGTTCTTCATGATTAGTACTCTTGGTTTGGTCTAGTCTTGGAGTTTTTGGTGATCCTCGGTGCATATCATGATCATCCACATCGTCCGGAGACCGTCGTTTCAAGGTGGTGGCCGGAGTTTCATTGTTCATATCCAATGGTCTTCTGTCCTCCAGAGCTTGTGAGGAACCAGCTTGGGGTATAACCTTTTTTCCAAACAAATTTGTAAGAAAGATATCTTAGTTTTTTAAGAAAATTGAAGTGAAAAGACGTTGAAAGGAAATTCACCCAAACAATACCGTAGTCAGAGCCGGCGCTTGAGGGAAGCATGTGAGGCACATGCTTGCGGCCCTCCATAAATATATAAATTTTTGGCCCCATTTTTGACTAAAATCTTATGTAGCTATGTTGGTTAAGTATAGAGGTTTGGTAACTAGAGGTGGGAGATTCGATTTTCCCAAGTCCTAATCATTTCAATTAATTTTAATTTTTGTTTTTAAGGTAGTTTATAGGCCATAATTTTTTTTCGGCTTGTGGCCCAATATTCTTTAGAGCCGGCTCTGACCGTAGTATCGGTAATTAATTAATTAATCTGATCAACGCATAGTACCGATCGATGCAAAGACAAAATAACACATTAAAACATACACACGTATATATAATAGAAATTTGATTGCCTACCACATATGATTTTACCTCTGGACGTTTTAAAATATTAAAAATCTAAGGCAAATTAAGAATCATATGATGCATATACAGATTGTCGACAAAAAAAAAAATATGATGCATATACATGAGCATACCTAACTATAAACAAATAGGGAAGTTCTTGTTTGTAGCTTCTAAAAGAATAAAGGTTTTTTTTTAGTTTGAAATATCTCAGAAAATAATCCAAAACTTAATTCTCCATTTAATATTAAGTTGTGAAACAATTTTTTCTTTCATTGGCTATTTGTTTCTTCTTCTTCTTCATATTTTATCAAATAAAAGCTGTGCATGCGCGTATTTATCTTCCTTATGACTTTTAATCTGGGCATTTAAGATGAAAATTTGAATACATTACATAGCTAAACTACATCCATTATTTAAGCATATTGCGCATAGTTGTTTTAAATTTTAATTGCTTTTGAGAAAAATAAAACTAATAGAAAAATAAAATTTTGTAACCGGATAAATCCTACACTAAGAGCATACACAGTGGTGTAACTCTGCATCGGGTGTAAGTAATAAAAAAAAGGAAAATAATGAAAAAGTTATCTTAGAAACGAAACCCGCGTGTAGAGTTACACTCGGATGTGGGAGGGTTTGGCTTCTCACTTTCTCTCTTACATTATTTTATTAATAAAACCCCACTAACACACACCCACCCACTTTTATCATTGGCTATGCTCTAAAACCTAAACTAATCTCGGTACCGCGAAGACCAATATAAAGGACTTAAAAAGCCATATATACCATTTATTATTTTTAATCGAAGTCCTGTTATTATTATTATTATTATCGTTTTTATGATTTTATCAAGTACCTCATGTTGTTTATGAAGACCTTCCACTTGTGTTTGTCTTGCCAACAAAACTCTTCTTTGGAGGTCATTGTAACTCTCACTGACCTCATCTAATAAATGCTTCAGCTTGTGATTTTCCTCGTTAAGCCTCTCTAGCTCCAATTTCAGTCTACTAATCTGCAAATTGTATATTAATCATAACCGCAACTACCAAAGTATAAATCAAACAATTCATTCAATAAGCAACCTACAATTTTATATACGGAACTGAAAGATGACCCAACAAAAAAATGTGTATATACATAAATGCAAAAGCGCATTTAGATATATAAACTCACATGATCGGATAATCAATTGTGTGTGTCCACAACAAAATTTACTATCTGATTTTTTTTTGTTAACAAATACAAATAGTTTGGATATAAGTGAATTGTTCTTAATACAAACACTGAAAGTATGTTAACCAAAGAGAAAACACTGAAATTCTATTGAAGGACAAGAAACTAACAACTCATAAATACTTACTTGGGTTTTGGTTGTGTCATCGCCATCATCGCTTGATGTTCCATGACATGAATTTACCAAACCTAATCCATCCTATTATGCCATGGAATTTTATTTACTTACGTTATAATAACGTCCAAACATATATTTATTCATATCTATAATCTAAAAACTTACATTAAAACCAGATGGTCCAATGATCGACGTCGTTCTCACATGACCAAGATCGCTCCGGTGACTTTTGGCTGCGAAGAAATCAACTTCTTTGATAGACTGCTCTTGATGATGTTCCTCATCCGGAGACTCATTCGTTTGATGATCCTTTGAGTCGGAATCTCCCTGGAGAAATTCACCGGAGTGTAAGAACGCAATTTCACGGCGATCTTGAATATGTTCTTCCATTTGCAGACAAAGAGAGATAGAGAGAGAAGAAAAAAAAAAAAGGTCCCTATATATAAAGACTAAATTTATGAGGATAAAGTCTTAGCTAAAGGTTTCCATTTTCAACGAGAAATCACTCTTTTGTCAAATGTTACACATACATAAATGACCAAGCAACTCTTGGGTTTAATTTTATATTAGTTGGTTGGTAATTTCCGGAATTGCATAATAATTTAGTTTATACTAATCACGTAAATTATGCGAAAATGCGAATTTTATTTAGTCATTCTTATGACAAACGTAAAATAAAATTTTACAGCGTTGTATTTTTAATTTCTATTTGATAAATTTTGTTTTGCTGTCAAACATTTGATATTTATGTTTATATGATCTGTTGAAAATTATTTGTGATAAGTATCAGTCTGACTCTTTCTTTTAGCTTTTAATATAGGAAGATCTTGAGTGGTTCTTAAATGTCAGATTTGATCTCAATATTATATGTCTTTATTGTTTGTTATTTTTTTTCTTTCTAATTTTGTTTAGAACTATTAGAAAATTATACTATATGCAGCCAGAATAAATGCCTTTGAGATTGATTTATTCCTCGATATATAGCGTCAGAAATGTACACGTGTCAAAGAGTTAAAGGGTAGGATGGAAAGAGTGACGTGTAAATCGGCGATAAATGTCGAGCGTAATCAATTAATTGTTAACAGTGACGGATTTCCGTTAAGTGGCCGTTAGTGGAAAGTTGACGGAGAAAGACGACGTGAATAAGACTCAGTAAAAGACGAGAAGCGTTGTCTTGAAGTCAACGGAGTTGACGGCACGGCATAACGGTGGCACTATCGGACGGTGAAGAAACGTTAAAAGAGAGTGGGACCCACAAAAGGAAGAAAAAGTACCTAATCTCTCCAACTTGGACCATTCATTGAAACCGGAGCTAACTACCAAAGTCTTAACCCGTCATTTATTTTGCCTTTTTCCTTACAAAAAATAGTTAATACCACATTTTATAGCATAGTTTTTAAGTTTTAAAAACTAATAATCAAATTTTCTTAATCTGTCATCGTCAACGAGCTCAGAGAAGACCGTCGTGCAAGGTCATTAAAGTATATTTATATAGATATTATGATTTGGTTAGTTATTTGAGATTCAGATTTGATATCCTTATTGATTCGTTTTATAATTACAAACATAAACTTTTATAAACTTGTTCATTGTTCACTACTATACAGAGTTTTAGATTTGGGTATGGGTAGATGTTCACAATTGTTTATCATGTTATTACGTATTTTTCACATTAAATGCATATAATTATAATTTTATTTGGAAAAATAGTATCATACAAATAGTTAATTTCAAAAGAGAACTTGTTATTTGTTAAGTAGCATTTTGGATTTCGTTTTGTTCAAGATACAAACCCGAGAGGAAAAAATCTTTTGATTGGAAATTGACATACAATAGCTTCTTTAGTCACAGATCAATATTTTAGCTAAGGATATTTTTCAATTCAAGAAAAATAAATATATTTGGACCGTCCTAACTCCTAAAGGCTACTATATTTTGTGGCGCTGAAATTTTTGCTCCTTGATTGTTTAATCTGGATAAAACTTTTTTCTTTGAGCATTAATACAACTAGACTTACTAAAACGATTTTTGATTTAAAAAAGAGAAGGGATTATTATCTAAAATGCCATTTTTTTGGAAAAACTTACGAAAATGCTATTTTTTAATAGTTTACGGATTTTGCCCTTTTTTAACACTTAAAAATATACGTATTTATGATTTTTTTGCAATAATACGTATTTTATACCAAATACTAAACCCTAAGAACAAATGGAACCGACTAAACCCAAACATAACGAGTGAAACGCATATTAAATCATATTTTGGAGCTTGAAAAAGGGCAAAATCCACAAACTATTCAAAAAAGGGCAAAATCACAAATGCCATTATAAAAAAGGACAAAATCCGTAATTAATTCAAAAGAGAAACCATTGAGTCAGGGATTGTCAAAATATAGGAGGGACAAAACCTGTTGTTGAAACGATTGTCAATCATCTGAAATAGTTGGTTAGTTGTGCAAATTTTTCTTCTTATATATTCCCTCTGTTTCATAATATAAGTCGTTTTAGGTAAAAACACGCCGATTAAGAAAATCTACTTTTTAAAAGTTCAACCAATCATAAAAGAGACTGCATAATATAAATAATCATAAAATATTAAAGTAATATATAATTTGCATTGAAACTCGAAAACGACTTATATTGTAAAACAAAAAAAACTTTATCCAAAACGGGAGAGAATTTATATCAGTCATTTAGAATGAAACAGAAGGAAATTTCAAGTTTTTTGGTTATCCTCATTCAAATTCGTTTAGTTAGTACGTATGCATAAAATTGTTACAAAAATTGAAGGAATTTGACTGTTTCCTATTGGTTGAGACGTTGAGTATTAAATGCTGACACATAAGTGAAATATTCTACACCGTATATATACATTTCTAACATCACATTTTTCCAAAATCAAAATCATTATTTATTTATAAAAATATTCTTGTACATGTACATAATTTTCAAATAATTACACATAACTGACTTTTGTTTTGTCTATTTTTCGTTACACGTTTCTACTCGTCGACCAGTCTATTGTGATTAGAAAATCAATTCTTATGAGTATGTTAATTTAAATGTCGACATAATCTATCAAAATATATGGAAAATAATATAATGAAGATGTGGAAAGAACTTTGGTCAATGATATAGAAGATGCCACGTTTCCCAGTTGACACTGAAATCTACAGCTGGAAGGTCCTCTTCCTTAGGGTTTTATTTAATTATTATATACGAAAAAATCGAAAAACCACATTTCATAATTCATAAACTTATAATATGAGCATATATTAAAATTTGAACATTTGGATACAAACTTTTTAAAAAAACATTACAATCAAGTTTTTAAGTATCCATCCATTATCCATCTACATTTCAACTTTCAAGTCGTGATCTTTGCAAGTTTCCATGTGAGAACATTTCGTATCAGCAAGTCAATGATAAGTTTAAATATATTTTAAATAATAAATGCAATTTGGTTTCGTCTTTGAAGTGATTAGAAAGAACAGCAGTAAAAAATTATTAAAATAGCAATGTAAATAGTAAAGTTCTTTTACAGTGACCAAAATACTATTATTTATTTATTTGTGAATGTTATTGATCGATCTATAATCTTTATCGCCTTTTTTTTGGTTGTTAGTACTTAATTTTATCGGTCTTCTTTAAGTTCTTTTTTGAGAAAACATAAATTAAAAATGATAATTTAAGGTAAGATAATGTTAACTAATGTAATGCCTTGTCCATCTCCCCTTTATTTCTAATCAAACTAATTAACATGTGTCTAATGAATAATATCTTAAAACCCATTATCAGTAATTATATAATATGTAAAAGTGAAAGACTTGTTTTCCTCACAATTTTCACGTGAAATGATATGAAAATACCAAATACGATATACTGATGCAAAATTATTGATAAATTACAACACCTTTTTTTTTATAAGTATGTAAACATCATTAGGAAGGAATGTTGAGGTTTCACAAAAGCTTAATCTATACTTTACTACTTTGCCAAGAAAAGAAAAAAAAAACAAGGCGACATAAACTTGAGAAAGGTGAGATTCATTGTAACCAAAATTGCATCAGATTGCTAAAATTTTGGAGTTTCCTTCTTGCAAAACTTGAGTTTCCAATTTATGGAGTTTGTCATTTTGTTTTTCGCTCTTTCTCTCTCAATACCTTGCTCGGTCATAAAACTCGTCATGAGTAGGAAACTAAGAGTGCCTTCACATACCAGACGAGCTACAATTAGAGTTTGGCGAAATGACACATCTATAACTAACTACCTTTTCTTTCTTTGACATATAGAAGTAACTATTATTCGCAAAACTTGAACATATATGCCGAAGATCTAGACTGCTTTTGGACTGAAAAAGATTATAAGTTGAATATTGAATACTTTCAAACATAAACAAAAAACTAAAATTGGGAATGGGGAAGATATCGAGTAAACGAAAACGGCGTTTAGGTAAAGCCCAAAACAAGCAAATAAGAGAAGAGTATAAAAAGTCTACAAATTAGTCCCACACTTTGCCCACACGTTTGGGAGGAAAAATAAATAAAGAGGCCAAATAATACTCCATTTTTTCCCTCATTTTTTTTTCAATTATATTATTCTTCCAATATATAACGTACAAAATACGTTACGTACTTATATGTGTGTATAATAGAAATCAAATAAGAGGATTTAATTAATCATGCAATATGGTCCGCGGCTATTTTCTCGTAGTTGTTTACTAGTGACTAGTGAGGGATCGTGGAATTCTAGCTCGATTTATTAATTAAGTTTGACCTATAGCTACTTCTATTTACTCTCTTCACATGCATGATGCATATATAGAGATATATATATATATATAGTATTATATTAATGAAAATATATTATAGATAATCATAAGTAACCCAATACTATTATACAGCTTTGGATCATGTACCTACAAGTTATAAAGGTTTGCATCAATTAAGTAAAGTGTAGTGATTTTACTGTTGATATGTTTAAAAAACAATTGTGAGAGAATATGGATTGGATTTTTGAAGTATGTATATTTTTATTTGTATTTATTTTGAAAATAATGCAGAAGCGACGAGGTCCAAATTTAAATGGGACCAGCATGTAGGGGGGTTAGCCATCAAATTGCCAATCTTTTTCGTAGCAACTTTGAAAAGGGAGCGACCTCTTTAAATTCATATCCACAATTCATTCAAAGATTCACACTCACTCCCGAATTAGTTTAAAGAATTCATACGTTGATTATGCACATCACGACGCATGTGTTCGTTCACTACGTAAATAAATATGTAAGAATGTGTATATCTCTTAGTTATATTTAAATGTAATTTTTATATCGCAAGTGTTGTTGTTTTAAAAAAAAAAGCTAAGCAGATTTTCTTATTAATTATCAAATGTACACGATAGTTTTCTTTATATACACATTCATATGCTAACATGAATTTAGTGAGCGAAATGCTTATAATACAAATATTATAATGTAGGAGAAATTGAAGTGTATATATTATTGAGACATCATATGCGAATTTTTCTTTTTTTTTTTTTTTGTGGACAACTGGGAAAAGATTATTGTTAACTTTTCATGCTTAAGTTTATAAGTAACTTAACCCACCGATTCGCACGTACAATTAAAGACGATAATATAAACTTTTATATACACATGTTTGTATGTGTGCATTTGTCCACATGGTCTAACAAAAGTCAAAGGACCATTTAATTGTCATCGATATATTGGATTTAATCATTTTTGCCCTTTGTTAGGTTTAATCATATACTTTGATTCTTAATATTCTTCTTCCGGTCCTTTTTTTTTTTTTGGTCAACTTCTCTCAAACCAAACTTCTATATCTATATATACATTTTTGAAGTACACTTAAAAATAAATTTATATATACATTTTTGAAGTACACTTAACAAATAAATCCTAGTTAAGTCTTTACAAAGAATGCCATTATCATAAATTTTTATCTATTAATTAATATTACAAAATATTTTTGAAAAAATATTTTAGAAACTATGGCTTCCAAATATAGTAACAAATTGATTTTGTTTCTAAATTTTCCTAAAACATCTCTACCTAATTTAAACATTATTGTATGATTCCTCTTTCACTTTTATATGATCTTATAGTAATTTATTTTGAATTTATATAAAATACATATAATTAATAAAATAATAAAAAGTTTATGCATATAATGTGATTAAATTTTTTTTAAACGAACATATATTACTTAATTGATGAAGAAAAAATATGTGTACAATGTCTCACATTGCTTAAAAAATTGGGAAATGATTTAGAATCATACTATAAAAAAGACCAAAATAATTCTGAATACAAAACAAAGTATACCACGGGTGAAACCTAGAATTAAAAATAAAGATATAATTATATAATCTTAAATACTAAATAAACCAAACAAATATAATTTAAAATTTAAAAATTTTAGTTTAAAAAAATCGACCCACAATATATCGCGATTGATGAAGAAACAATATGTGTACAATGTCTCACATTGCTTAAAAATTTGGAAAATGATTTAGAATCATATTATAAAAAAAATCAAAATAATTCTGAATACAAAACAAAGTATACCACGGGTGAAACCTAGAATTAAAAATAAAGATATAATTATATAATCTTAAATACTAAACAAACCAAACAAATATAATTTAAAATTTAAAAATTTTAGTTTAAAAAAATCGACCCACAATATATCGCGGGGTAAAATTTTTTTGATGCAAAATAATATCAAATTAATATAATAGTCCATGATTATAAATGTCTGCCAATATTAACACTATATCATTTCTACACCTACAACTCTTCTAAGTACACATATTTCGACGATATTAGTTATAATATAAAATAATTAAATGAAATTTTTTTATTTAATATCAATTTAAAAATCCACTAAATTATAAAATATTATATAAAATTTATAAAATATAATTTTGCCCGCGGTGTACTGCGGATTAAATCCTAGTTAAGAGACAATACTGAAGTTTTATATATATGAACAACTAAAAAGGAAATCAAACTTAGATACACCTTCCAAGCGGTAACTACTCTAAGTTGCTTCACTTATTTAGTTCTTAAATGCACATGTGCCATTTCCGGAACATGCTCTTTTTTAATCTATAAATACTTGAAGTTGTTTTGAGAGAAAGAACAAGCCTTAATTTAAACAAAAAAATCATATCACAAAGAGGAGTTTACATTGATAAAGATTGCTCATTGCTATTGTCATTTTTTGGATTGTCTTAGTTTTGCCAGTCTGTATATGGGTTTTAAGTTGCAATTGAAATTATAGATAGAACCAAGTATTAATTGGTCTAGTAGCATAGATACGTCCTTTTTATCGTGCTTTCCTGGGTTCGAGCGATGTTTGGGAAGAACTCATGTATTTCTACTATCAAAATTTTAAAATTCTAAGTCTCATTATTTTGGTTTGAAAGAGTTCTTCAAATGTCATACTCTTGACTTTGATGTATATAGAAAAAAAAATTAAAGAAGGAGAGTATAACGCCTTAATTACCCAAACCTAAATAAGAAATCAACTTATATATAATCTAATATACATTTTGAAATTCGAACTATTAAAACTTGAACTTAACCTCTTAGCTAGTGTATGCCAAAAAAAAAAAAAGAAGAAGCAAGAACATAAAAAGGATAAGATGTAGATATTTATCTCGATGATATATGTTCTGCGTAGTTCCAAATTTAATAATTTAATCCATGACAATTAGGGTTTGGTGAGTGAAAACGAAAGCCAATTACTGACTAATTGAACAACTTTTCTTACCCAATAAAACAAATATAAAAGAGTGAAGATATATGGCTTATTAGGGTTAGGAATATCGCTGTAAACTATTATCAACAGACGTAAAGTTTGTGAGAAGTGGTCACTCAAAATATTTTCTCCCACTAATACTTGGTTCTTGAATTCACATGATCACACTAACAATAGAAGATCATAAGATTTTTTTTTTTTTTTTTTTGATAACTCAAGAAGATCATAAGATTTAATCATGAATATTGTGGTATATTTGAAAAATATGGTTTCAAGAGCATCATACCGCATATCATTAAAAAAAAAATTAATGATTTTTTTTCACATGTGAATGCAACTCTATTTCCGGGATTCCCTTTGTTACTACTTACTACTACTACTCAAGTACTCATTTGGTCAAAAAGACGGTAAAAGTAAAACTAAATTGTTTTTCTTTGCTTTTGGCTTTTATTTTGACATTTGAACTCAACCTGATTATTACAATCCTATAAATTTTATAATTTAAAAAAATAAAAGTTGTCTAAATCAATGACTAACAATGTGAACATTTTCTCTTGTACGAGTGCAGTTACATTTACAGTTTCGAAATTAATTTAGTTCTACTGGGCTGAAAAATTCGAAACTGGGCCTTCGATTGTCATTGTTAAGCCCCCTATAATACTTGGTAAACAAACTGGTTGTTTCAGCCCAAATCTCATTATGTATGGAAACGAAATGCATTTTGATAATAAACACTTGGAATGTTTGTTTATAATTCTAATTACGATCCTCCATCGAAAATCGAAAGTATAAAGTGAAAAATCCAATCATTGCTCATTGATTTAAAATTAGAATCCGATGAAACTTAACATTATTTTTCTCTAATCATCGTTCATGTTTGATACTGATAGTTTTCTCTTGTATGATTTATATTATGTGATTAGATATATATTCGAGATTTCGATCTAAGCCCACTTGAAAGAACTATGTATACATATATTAAAAAAAATTTGATTGTCAAACCTACATAAATTATACACAGCGTTTTATCATATAAAAAATGGACGTGTAAACTAAAGCAATGGTGATCACTTCACATCGCACCAATGTAGTGGATCTAAACGTCTCTTTTGTGTAATCACGTGGTCGAATTAATGGTCAATCATTTAGCAATTAACCCCAAAAAAAAAAAAAACAGAATAATAAGTAAAGAGCTTGGATAAAAAAGTCGGTTTAGTGGGAGGAGAAGTGGGAATGAAATGATGTTTCAGGGTTCAGGCTCGTCAGGGAAGTGATCCAAAGCCTAATATGCTATTTGCTAAGAGTTTAAAAGAAAAAGATCATCAACCCTTTGAGTAGTGTACTAGGGTTGGAACTTTTCGAAAGACGACAATAATCTCGGATAGATGCATGCTTATGATGTGGTGGGCATGTCTCCATATAATTGCATTGCATTTGTTGTCGGCTTCTAGTGATTAAACATTAGCTCGTCTACTGAAAAGTTGGAGAAGGGAATCAGAAACTCGTACCCTACATATGGTTGCTCTTCTGCTGGTTTAATAGTTGGGATTGATCGTGTACTAGTCTTTCTTAAAGGCCAAGAATTTTGACGTCGTGGTTAATAGAAAATTGGATCTACTATATATATGTTGGCGATTTACTGTTTTTATTTACAAATAATTGGATCTTGATCTTATTAAAAAGTCGTCACGACTTGGTCCAATTCATATCACAAGTTGCTCGGCACTTTACATGTTAGTTAGCCACCGACCTCGAACTTTGAAATTTTATATTTCTTAACTTCAAAAACAGTCTTTGATAGTTTTGTAAACTAATATTTTATCTCAATTTTTTGTATAGCATAGTATTCAAAATGAAACCAAAATTTTAGCATAATTCAGTTTGGTACACTTTCTGTTTTGATTAATATTTACTTCTTAATAAATTACTCTATATTTTAAATTCCAAAGAATTTAAACTTATGTTTGAATTTGGTTTAGTACATTCCAAAGAAGTTTAATTTCCCACATTCAAATTCATGTTGGTCTTCTTCTTAATGTTTTTTTTTTTTTTGTCTTCGTCTTCTTCTTAATGTTATTCAATTGAATTCAGACTGAAATGGTTCAGTTTATCTCGTTTGAAATATATATCATACATTTTCTATAAATCAAGAATGGATCTTCTTTAAAAAGTGGGAAAAAAAGAAGAAGAAGAAGAATGGGTCTTCTAACAATGAAAAAGAGAATAGACCCGCAAATAATTGCAACTATATAAAATGAAAACAATAAACTCCACTAAAAAAAAAGTCAAAACGTTGACCAAACCAAAAACATGTAACTAAGTCTTCCACTACTACATCTCTATATAACAACAAAGCCAAAACCCCATCTTCTCACACAACACAAGAAAGAACCAATATGGAGAAACAAATTTCTCTATTGCTCTGCCTCGTCCTCTTCATCTTCTCAATATCATCCTCGCTCCATGAAACCGAAGCTCGAAAACACAATAAATATAAACCCGCACCGATCATGAGCCTAGTCCCAAGACCTCTCTATCACCAAATCTTCATCCACAAGGACAACAACGCATGCCCTGCAAAAGGTTTCTACCCCTACGAAGCTTTTGTGGAGGCTACAAGGTCCTTCCCGAGGTTTGGGAGCGTAGGAAACTCTTGGACAAGGCGGCGCGAAGTGGCTGCGTTTTTGGCGCAGATATCTCACGAGACAACAGGTGGTTGGGCCACGGCACCGGACGGACCGTACGCGTGGGGATTATGTTTTAAAGAGGAAGTGAGTCCACAGAGTAATTATTGTGATGCCTCTAATACGCAGTGGCCTTGTGTTCCTGGCAAGTCTTACAAAGGAAGAGGTCCCATTCAACTTTCTTGGTAAGTCTAGAATATTAATTATTAACCAATAACCATTTATACCTATTTATTTTCTCGAACAACCAGGTTATTTTCATGCATTCACTGATAGAAATCCATGAAAATGTTAGAACAGTATACAGTTCTATCATTTTGCAAATTACCAACTAAATTTTTTTAACATCTTCGTTATTTTCTACAGTTTTCATATCCATATATCATTCTTAGGCTCTTAGCGTTTGGTTAATTTTACTCTTTTTTGGGATAAATAGGAATTACAATTACGGACAGGCGGGTCGAGCATTGGGTTTCGACGGTTTACAGAAACCAGAACTTGTAGCCAACAACTCCGTTTTAGCTTTCAAGACAGCTCTTTGGTTTTGGATGACTGAACAGACTCCTAAGCCGTCCTGCCATGATGTTATGGTCAACCGATACAGACCGACGAAAGCAGATAGGGCAGCAAACCGGACTGTCGGTTATGGTTTAGTCACCAACATCATAAACGGCGGTTTAGAATGTGGGATTCCAGGAGATGGACGGGTCAGTGACCGGGTCGGGTATTTCCAAAGATACGCTCAGTTGTTTAAAGTCACCACAGGACCTAATTTAGACTGCGAGAACCAAAGACCCTTCTCCTAAATTAACTATAAACTCAAATCTATGTATCAAATGAAATTGAAGTTTAATATCTCAGTATTTAATAAAATTCACGCAAGCTGAGAGATTTAATGTTTTACATTGACTTGTAAGCGTACCGTGACATGAAGTTGTTGACCTCAGTCGCGGTTTCATATGCGCCTTCTACACACCGGCCTAAGGCTACACCAGCAACGTAATTGCCACCCAAAAATAGCCCTTCGTAGCCCGAAGACGTTAGAGATGATTTAGCCGTGTCAAGGATATCAAAGTGACCAACTAGAAACTGAGGAATGGCTTGAGGCCATACCCTAACTCCTAATTTAAGTGGATCAGCCGAATTAGGCTTAATTAGCATTTTCCTCAAATCCCTGTCAACTGCTTCCACTAACTCACCTTCGGACTGCGGAATCAAAACCCAAGAGAGAGAGAGAGGAAAATACCAGTTCTTAGGTTTACTTGTTTGAAAAAGATGTACTACAAGTGTTTGTTGTATTTTACCTTGGACAGAATCCCGGTGTTTGTAGACCCGCCAATGTAGTTCAACAGCAAAATTCTTCCGGGCGGTGCTCGATTTGGAAAGAGCGAGGAGCTGTATATAGTTCCTGAAGAAATCGTAGCAACCGCATGAAGATTCTATGAACATTTTGACATAATTGACAATGAAAACTACAAGATATATATACCTAATGTTTCAACTCCTTGCGTGCGTGGATGCAATTGCCCGAAACCCTTTAGTTCACCATCTATTAAACATTCTGTTCGGATTGCTTCTTCCGGGTACGAGACAGAGACTGCTGCAACTGGTGGATAATATAGTTTTGAGAGTGCATTTGCTGCAGATTCCTGAGAAGATAACAGTTGCAGCACGCGATTTAAGAACCCATATTTGTTGAATCTACGAATTTTTTGCAAATTCCTAGTTCCCAAAACGAGAAACTTACAGAAAGAGGGCGCAAGAGACCGCTTGCAACATGAGATGGCACAGTCATTACAACACTTTTGCTCTGCACGGAAACTACACCATCTGGAGTCTCATAGGTTAAGTTGTATCCTCCGCTGTCCAGCTTAGTGATACCTGAGAGCTTCCAAGACAACTTAACTTTGCTACCTAACCTGTCAAATTGCAAAAGATTTCAGAAAACATTTGAAAGTTTTTCCCTTTTCCCTTCCAATAGAGAGAGACAAGTAATGATACCTTGCTGATATTGCTTCTGGCAACATTCGAAGTCCCTTCCTGAAAGAACCAACTGTTTGGCCCTTTGGTTTTGGCAGGCGCCTGAAGAAGCAGGTTGAGATGTTTTACAAATATATATATCAAGGGACAAAAGACCCCAAGCAACTGAAAAGTTTATGTTACTCACGGGTCTCGCTCTGCCTTGGGAGCGTTTTTCCTCTCCTGAATAGCCTTAAAAGTACCACCTATGATGCTTCCACCATTTTGCTCTAGTTTCCAAACCTTCCCAAACGCTGCTTTCATACTCAGTTTCGAAGGATCACCCGCATAAACACCTAAAAACATTGAAATCTAAAGTATTAAGGGTGCACTAGAACAAAATGAAATCTGCTAGACAATCAGATTCGCAGAGTGCATATGAAGTTCTATATGTCACTCACTCTACCTGAACAAAACGGTTCAATCAGGCGCTCAAAAACCTCATCACCAAGGTTACGCCGTACAAACTCCTCCACGGATTCTTCACGACCCTGTCACCTTTGCCAAACTCTAAGAACATGAGCAGATTCTACCAACATAAAGCCTAAAAAATCGTATTGATCTAAAGGTGGTAAGAATACACACTGGAGGTGATGGTCGAATGCCAAGTGCACCAAACCCAGCTCTAATCTTCCCACCAATGCTCATCAAATCGAAGAACGGTAAGTCTGTTAGCTTCGATGGAACCGGCCTCAATTTCCCATCCCACAACACAAACCTTGGCGCAGTAGGATCTCCCAATACCAAATCATCCTTCAAACCACTATCTACCTGAACTAACCATAAACAGAGAAAGGCTAAATTCACAAATCTCATCTACAACATTCAAGCAATTCAATTACATTTTTCTCAGTAACAACGAAACTTTCACAATCAAGAACTTACCACCATAGTGAGCATAGGATCAGACGGCTGAAAACTATTAGGACCTTCTTCCCAGAGAAAACCATTCTCTTCACGAGTGATAATGTTGCCTCCAACACGATCCTTAGCCTCAGTCACAATCAAATTCGGTGTAGCGTTAGGATGCTTCGTAGCAAGCGCCTGCGCGATGCAAAGACCACTGATACCTCCGCCGACAATCACACAATCCGCCGTGACGGTGGTGCCTCCTCCGCCGCTAATTTTGGAAGATCCGACGATTGGTCCACCGGCCACCGAACAACGGAGCTTAAGAGGCTTATAGACATTTAATCGGAGATTCGGTTTCGAGAACGACGGAAGAAGCGATTGAGTCGTCGGACGGAGAAGAGATAACTCCATGGAAATCGCAGAGAATTCAGAATTTTGTCAGCTTCTTGCCTTTTTTCAGATTGGGTAATCTTCTTCAGACGAAAGAAGAAGAAGACGACGAGGAATATTCACCTGCATTTACTCACACCATAAGTGTGTGCACACCATATACTTTTCTTTGGATTTGGGTTTTGTTTGAGTTGGGTTTGACTCAAATAACTTTTATTGGCCCAAATTTGTAATAAGATAGTTATAGGCCCAATAGAGATATAACCAAACCTTGAAACCCATTACATTTTTGCTTTGCTTTGCTTTATTAAGTTCAATACGTATTATCATAATGAATGACCCTTTATTTGGAAAAAGATGTTTGGTTTTATTTTCTAATTAATGTTTGTTTTTATTTATTTATTAATTTGGTAATAGTATTAGTGACCAAATTTTGATGTAAATATTAGTTAGTTATCATTGATAACTTATCATTGATAACTTATCATTTTTTTTAAACTAGTTTAATTCTTATTCCATTAATTAATTACTACAACATATTAATTCTAGCTATTTAACCATAAAATATTCAGTTATTTAAATATCTATACAAATTTACCATCAATTATCCATGAGAATCATGTTTGTTGTCAAAGTCCACTATTACCATTTAAACCTTAAATTTAATCAGAACGAACAACTTTATAAAATCAGACTAAACCGACTAATTCTTACAAAAACTTCAAAATATCCTCTTGATTTTTCACTCGTTTGCTTCCATTTAAAGTCAACTAGCTACGATAATTTCTCTAATAGACAGAAAGTTGTGACACCACCTCTTTTTTTTCGTATCATAATTATTGTTATTATTATTTTGATTACTGTTGAAGTTATGATTAAAAAAAACTTAGATATTAGTATAAGGCAACATGCTTAAATCAAATTTAAGATAAATATATAATTCGATCGAAGTATTATGACCCACTTGGTTAATCAAACCGACGTCATAGAGTAAACACCACATAATAATTAAATAAAGACAGGACTGGTGCATGTGTTTATGCTCTCCCTAATTACTCAAGGCCCTAAAGATTGTGTCTTTGTCTCGCGTCATTGTCCACTTATCTTTCTAATTAAAATTTCAACAAAAAAATGTATTTTAAGAAAAAATTATCTGATAGCGATATCAATAATTAGTTTTATTTTCTTGATATAACTTATGGAGATTTTTAGAGATAAACGGGTGTGATTTAAGCAATATATGTATGATCAAAATGATTTATGTTAATCTTTCAAATCAAATGGGTTGTCATCCTCTACATCAATAAAAAAATAAACTCAACTTTTAATTAGATTTCAAAGACATAATGAGATTACGTTTTTAATTGCCCTTAAAAAACAAAAAAAAATTCCCTTTTTCTTGATACTTCGAATTTCGAAATCCGTTTTAGAAAATTTTGTGACCTTAAATGATTTTTTGTTACTTTGTGTCGTGTTCACTTGTATCCCATCAAACATCTATTCCTAGTTAGAGTGAAATAAATGGATCGGTTCATAATTATGCACAAAACCTTCATCATAACCAAATTTCTTTGTCGACGACGAATTCTAAAATTTTAATTATATCATTGTTTTAGGCAATGATGATTACCACTTACATTATTAGTGTGGCGTTTTGATGTGCTTCTATCGTTTTTTTTTTAACTACATTGATTAAAAGAAGACTAGAAGTTTGAAACATTTATTTCAAACAAATAAAGCATAATCTCAAGGGAAAATTTTTTGTGTACGTACTTCAAACAAAGAATCTTATCTTTTTCTCTTCAATTTATTTTTTTACGGTAAAACAAATCAAAAGGAAAGAAAACATAATATTAAAAAAAACAGAAAAAAAAATTATTTATTAAAAATAGAAGAAACATGCATCTTGGGAAAGACATGAATGGAACATACAGTATCAAACAAGAAACTTCACTGCCACTTGCCAAATGCCACGTACGCATGAACCCAACCGTGTGGACAGCGATGCACGGCGATTAAATTAATACACTTCCGAGATCAAGTAATTAAGGTCGTCGTCATTAATACACATTTCATATTATATAAAATATTATATAATAAAAATAATTATAAAATAATAAAATAATATATAATTTTATTGAAACTTGAAAACGATTTATATTTTGAAACAAAAAAATTTCTTCAAAACGCCTTATATTTTAAGACGGAGGGAGTATTACATTTTACTAATACTAATAATTTGTCCAAATATTAAGTGGACTTTTTCATTATACAGTTTCCAGCTAACAATATTGATATACTATACGACATTAAATCAATGTTGATTTGATATTCGATAATACATACATAATTTTTATTTTTGAATAATTAAGATACGTTTAATTTTGTGTACGATATGTATGATAATAATTTAGTAAACGTGATTTAAAAAATCGTACGTGTCGTAGTCGAAATGACAAGACAGGTTCGAAAATAAAAATTACAAAAACCAATCAAATAGTTTTTTTTTTTTTTAAATGTCACCGTCTGGAGACCATGACCATTGTACGCAAAAAAAATCTTTGGACGTGTGCATTGATATGTATCTTCTCGTAGACTCAGCCCTGATCCCTAATCTTACTTTAAAGTATTAAATACTTGCAATAATATACGACATTACATTATTTTCACAAAATATACAGCCACCGACGTACAGATAGGCAAACTCTCTTCATTTTATTTTTTTTGTAGCTTTCTTGCAGGGTTTTATATAAATAAATAGATAACATATTTTTATATTTATGTAACTATATCATAAACTCACGTTTGGTATAATAGTCATCGTATGTTATCCAATGAAGTACCGTTTTATGCTCTATTTACGTAACAATGTCAATTATAATCAGTTTTAACATGTTAGAATTAGCGACAGTAGCAGAATTAGAACTGTTACCAGTTACAACATTAACAGCTTCCAGCTATACAAATGATATGGTAACAATTTTGACATATTATATGTAATTTAAAACATGTTATTGGTTTCAAACCCAAAATCATTAGTTTTCCTCTCAAGCTGTAAATTTTTCCTAAAAAAATTTCAAAACTTTTGGCTTTTAAGTGGCATTAATCGTAAAACGGTTTTCTTTTGGTTAATATAATTTTACATCATTCCAAAAAAAAAAAAGTGTTAACATCATGTTAACAATTGGTATTAAGTTTGTAGACCTGTCTAATAGACCATGAGTTCGATATTGAGACTATCTCCAATGTAAAGCTCTATATTTTTTCTCTAAAATAGAGTAACTCTATAATAGAGTAGAATTCTCTCCAATGTGTTACTCTATTCCTTGCTCTAAAATAGAGGTAGTGTAAAAAATAGAGGAAAATTATAGAATTGCTCTATATATAGAGCAATCTTCACTTTTATTATATTTTAGAGTAAAATATAGAGTAGAGTTGGAGAGAATTTTGCTCTATATTAGAATTTAGAGGAAAAAATAGAGTGAGGTTGGAAATGCTCTTAAGAATTTGATCTTAATAATTTTTCTTCTTCTTAAAAAAAAAGTAGTTTATTGGTTTGTAATAGTATGATTAATTGTCGTTTGATTTTTCCAAAAATGACGCTATTTTTGGCGTTAATAACATTACTTTTTTCATTCAATGTGGTTACACTTGTGTTTTATGAGTGATTGTGAGTGGTATATACTGTGGTATTAATGCCATTAAGTCATCAACTATATATATCAACTTGGCTACCACTGAAAGCTATTTTCTAGCTTTTTCTTCCCAGCTACATATTCTCCACGTTTTTTTCTACAACTGAAGATATTTTTTCCCATATGGAATACAAAAAAATTTCTGGTTCTAATCGGTGTACTACAAATATGGATACTGCAAAATTGCGAGATAATAAAAAACAAAAAAAAAGTTGCGAGAAAGAATGGCAGTCATTGAATAAAAAATGTACAGTCACTTACATATGTATAAATGTTATTTTTTTTTGCCACCGCAGAATCATTCATATATAATTACCAATAAATTATTATTATTTTTGATAAAAAAAAGTGCGTATATACAATTAGTCTGTTCGTCTGGTCGCCGCAGGTAGTTGCGGCAGCGGCAGACGCAAGTAAGGTTGTTCATTTGGTCGCTGCAGGTATCTGCGGCTAAAAATTTTGGATGCTAATTAAAGTCAGCGTCAAACGATTAAAAGCTGCGGTTGCCGCTACCGCAACTGCTTGCGGTGACAAAACGAACAACAACCTGATGTAATGTTTGCCGCCACCGCTGTCGCCTGCAGCGACAAAACGAACAGACTAAATTATGAATTACAACCAGTGGCTAATGACGATGGTTATTTTGTAGATGTTAAAGTCGTTTTTTAAAAACTAGTATGTCATTATATGTCTAGATCATTTTCTATACAATATAATAATAAATCATATTTTGCAAATAATTTTGCATGTTTTTGGCCAAAACAATTCACAAGCTCCGAAAGTCATTGGATGCGTTCAGTTATTCCAAAACTCAAATAATTATTAGTATGTTTTTGCCTTAATAATATTATTTTTTGCAAATCAGAGTAAAAAATCTCAATAATTATTAGTCCAAAATCCTAATCGGGTCCCGAAAGATCGATCGACCCGAGTCTGGATCCACAAGAATCTGTCACATAAAAGAACGTGGGAACGTACGGTCGGAAAATGACGTAGGATCCCGAGTTAGCTAGCTGATATTGGAATAAATTGAGCTCGTCAACACGTACGCATACAAAGTGTAAAAGAAAGAGAGTAAAATATTTATTACTTTTTATTCAACAAAAATATTTGTGTTACTAACAAAAAAAATATTTTTTTTAGTCGTTGAAACCGTTACGAACTTACGACAGAATCTTCCGGCGGTGGTAATTTTGTTCATGGACCAACCCAAATTCTTACACTGTACACAATAACTGTTAAAAAGAAAAATACTCCAATATTTACCAACCACTTTTTGCTCCATGTTAATATTTACTAGAACACGGTCAAAAGTAAAATATTGGAAAACAAAGCTAATGCACACAACTATTTAAGTTAAACATTCGCTCAAATTTACCAAGAAACTAGATAGATAAAATGGCGGGTACAAATAAATTAAAATTAGATAATCAAGTAAGAAATGTAGTAGAATGAATAAAAACTAGCTAGTAATGGAAAATATATGAAGGTTTTAAATGATGTGTTTTCTTGTATAACAGTAACTTTGTCTAGCTAACAGCTGACAGAATTTATCTAAGCACTTTCATCTCAACTTGTTAATCTAAAAGTGATTTTGATTAAAATGCGAGGATTTTAATGTAGCATCTCTTATATTATTTGGTCCACTTAAATATTTATTTATATACATGTGACTATTGACAATTGGAACCTACATTGTCTGACAGATATACATAAGTGGAAACTCATGAATTTTGGGCCAAATATGAGCCAAAAAAAATATGTTAATTATATTTATAGAGCTGATTTGACATTTTGACTTTTGTAGTTTAATTATTTATATGGCTTCTATTTTTAGCTGCACAAAGGAAAGTAAATATGATATGAAAGCGTAATAATGTGAAAGGGAAAGGAAAGAAAAGTTACTAGTCAAGGAGGTTTTGATCTTTGATGTATGTTAATTTTTGCCGGTTGTTATTAGAATTTACAATGGCAGACAAATGTAATAATTAATTTCTAAAAGAGAAAAAATCATGACTAAGGATAATTATAAAAGTGATTAGTACCCCTTTAGCATATCACTATTGCATCAAACTTGGGGTTTGCCGACAATTTCTAGTCAATTACGTCACGATAACTATTGCGCATAATAATTAGAATTTACAGACAATTTGACCAGCAACACAATAAATAAATAAATTTTAATTCACTTAACAATAAAACTTAGCAACATAACTATTGTTTTGAACAATAATACACAATAATGGTATGCTATATATATTGAAAAAAATTGTAATATCATTTCGATAAATTCAATTTTCTATAGTATTAGTGTAAAAAGTATATAGTTTTGATAACCAAAATATATACTCGGTAAACTCATAAATAACAATGTTTTAATTGAAATATTTGAAAACAGTATACGCTTCAATAATTAAAAATAATTTACCAGTTTAAAGAGAAATGTTCTTTAAGAATATCTTCTGTTTTTTTTTTTTTTTTTATCAAATAGAATATCTTCTGTTTAAGAAAACAATTTCATTGGAAATTTTTTAATTTTCTAAAATATATCCGCTTCAATCAAAGTGCCGGCCATTTGATATACAGTTTAAATAAAAATACTGTTTTAGAATATTCATTTTCAAAAATAATCAAAATTGAAAAGTTTAACGTAATTTAAAAATTCCTTACTTTAACAAGGATATGGTAATAGAATTATTTTAATTCGGCTAAATAGCGTTAAAACTTTAATGATATTGATATAACTGTGAAAGTAAATTAGCTTTTCGTTAATATTGATGTTCTTCTTTTTTATCTTGTGTTTCTCGAAGGAACAACGTCTGGATTCGTATTAGATAGGAAATGATAATGATGATAATTCATAATGATTTCATGGTTAGTAGCCAGTAGTACATCCTTAATCACTATATCCATCGCATGGCCCGCAATTCTCCTCTTGTTTTCATCATCAGCTTCGCTTTATATACTTGGACAGTTGGACCCATTACTACAAGTCCTACACGTGTCGACTCTCTAATGATCAAATTATCTATTGCCCAATTTTTCTTTTGACATTAGTTTACACATTAATTTCTAACTAATTTCTATTGAAGAAAGACGGACACTCTAGTTAACACAGAGGCTTTGAAGTTAATAAGAAAATCTAAGACACTTATTAGCGTTAAGATCCTTTAAGTTTAAGTTGTTTAACCGTACCTAACAATTTTTTTTGACATAGTTGGTTAAATAATTTGCGACGAGTTCTAGGTGGTCATGCGAAGCCCTTTTTCTTTGTATATAATCAGATTAATTTAATATACAGGTGATTGAATTTATAATTTTATTCTTAAATATTATTGAGGAAAAAAAAACTCACCGAAATTTTATTTATGACCTAATAGACTTTCATTCAACTTTTTGCATCATATATACAATGCAGTTTTTCAATACCAAATTCTTTATTGGATATCGTTGGTAAACTATACACATCAAAACATTCTTCAACGTTGCTCGTGATTTAGATAATTAGGTCGTTGTCCAAATTTTAAACCCTATATTCAGTATCTCTTATTTATTCATACCCTAAGACGTAATTATTCTCCGTGTGAAACTAGACATTATGCTATATTTAACAAGTAAATAGTATTCGGAAAAGATATGAGCTATCATTGTTATACATCTTTATAGTCATTTGAAAACAACGAAATGAAATATTTTATGTTCAAATTTTGATATCATAATTAAGAAATGGCGATCCATAAAGAAATTGTCCAGTTTATTATTAAGTAACTCTTCTGCCAACTTTTTTTAAAAAAATACTCAATGATCTTTTTTTCTAAAAAAAACATATGGCTCGAAAATTTTAATTCACTCATTTTATTTGAAAACCCTACTTAATTGATTGTCATTTTATGTTTGGATCCTACATCGAAAATGTGAATAAACCAACACTAGTATATAAAAGGCATGCTTGAACCACTTCACTTAGTATTAATTGTTTCGAATTGGATATCCATAATTTCTTATATAGTATCAAAGTCAAGTAAACACAAACGGATATAGTCATATAACCAATCTAAAATAAAGTGAGAATTGGTCCAACATGAAGAAATCAAAAGATAATTATCTAGAAATGGTATGTTAGAATCTCACACCGATAATACAAAGAAACCAACACCATATATACCTCCACTTATTTTAAATTACTTTTTTAGTTAAAAAGTTATAATTGCTCGCAATTCGTCATTCAAAGCAATTTAGCTTGTTGAACAAAAAAAGGCAATTTAGCTTATGTTGTCCTCTAGCCGGAAATATATACGTTATGTCTCTAAAAATAAAACAAATAAATATGTTACTAATTTTTTTGTTTTGATAACTAATACACAAAATATGTTTTGCTCATAATTTTACGTGTCAAAAATGTGTGTTGTTGCATGAAAAAATTAAATATGAGAGATCATCAACTCGAGAGAATCTCGTCGGGGACATTCGATGAAAAAAAAAACTTGAAAGAACCAAAAAGAAGATGACAAAACTTTTTTATTTTATTGCACACGCATATAGTTAAATATGTATATCTATAATATAAGACATTTCTTTTTTGGCACGACATTTATCTACTATTGTAGAATTAATTATAGATTTTGCCCTTTTTTTATAGTGGCATTTGTGGATTTTGCCATTTTTTGAATAGTTTATAGATTTTGCCATTTTTCAGGTTCCAAAAATATGATTTAACATGCGTTTCACTCGTTATGTTTGGGTTTAGTCGGTTCCATTTGTTCTTAGGATTTAGTATTTGGTATAAAGTACGTATTTTTGCAAAAAAAATCACAAAATACGTACATTTTTAAGTGTTAAAAAATGGCAAAATCCGTAAACTATTCAAAAAATAGCATTTTCGTAAGTTTTTCCTAAAAAATGGCATTTTTGACAATAATCCCACTATTGTAAAGAATGGTATTATTGGAGTCTCGACCCTCTCTATTCGTGGGGTCCTTATAATAAGTCTTTTATAACCATTAACCATTTATAGATAGCTTCCTCAATATTGACTTGTAAATTGTAATCTTGTATAAAAATATATTTTTTTTAATATATACAACGCTAGCCACCATATGGATGAAAGAAAAAGTACCTTCATAATTCATATCACTAAATACTTTAAAATAAAAAGTGTTTGAAACTATAGAAAAAATATGGTTCACTAAAGAATAATAATATAACATGAAGAGAAAAAATACCCATCACGACCTCTCCAAATTGCCTTTATTGTAGAATTATGTGACGCTGTCTGTATATGAACGTACGTGTGGATAGTTACCCTACATGTCTTTGAACAATTGTTATCAATATAAATATATTCATTTATTGAAATTCAATATATTTACATCGTAGTATCCGATTCAATTTTGAGTGGAACAAAATATTGGACAATAACGAGTTTAGCCATTTCACATTAAATTAGATTTATAGGACCAAAAATAAAAATAAAAATATATTATATACACGTAGTTAAATATCATCAATATATATTTATCATCAATGTTATTTGAAATGGGTGTTCGGATAAATCTTTTAGTGTCTAGCTAAAACAGTACATGTACTTATATATGCATCTGAAAGAACATGTTTAACATGTCCTTCTGATTTTGATCGGTTAGTTTTTTTCCGCTTTACTAGAAACTCTTCTTCGTAGTTTGACCATGATCATATAAATTTACTCAAAATTAATTAATGAACTAGATTAGGGTAAGATTCAATAATTCATACTTAGTATAACAAGGCGTGTATATATAAATTTTGATCGAATTCATATCCAAAAAAAAAAGTTGCCCAACACGAATATTTTTAACATGGAGGCTCTGCCCATCTGAGGGAGAGGCCGGTAAAACCATCTCAAAAATGCCAAGAGATGCAGTGGATGGATGTTGAAAAACGAGGCAAAAAGGTCGTACGTGGTTAGTTAGCTAACCGTATCATCTCCTCCTCTCTTCTGATCATTAGCTAATGTCTCCTTAAATTCCAATATTTTTTAAAAAAAATCTTAAAACTGTATGATCCCATTGGATCATAAACTTTACTATTTACTTATTTAATTTTAATGCACCAAATTAACCACATATAAACGCAGAAAAAGAAAAAAAATCTAATTATTTTTCTGTTCACTTGCGTTTAAGTATTTATTTGCAAAGGCGAAAAGAAAAAAAATTAAAAGAAAAGTCTATTGTTATTTTTTTTTTTTTTTTTCACTGAAAGATTTTCATTATATAATACAAGAGTGGAATACATGGGTGGAATACGTTTTTGGGATGCGTTTTCGAAATACAATACCGGCGGAAAACAAAGAAATCCCCAGAAGCTAAAGCCCGATACACGGGAAACATAAGAAAATATACTAAAGTCAAGAAGTGAAGCTCTCGAAATCATCGAAAAAGTCGGAGGAGAACAGAAACCGCGGAAATAAGAGCTCAAAGGTCGCAAGCTAGAGGACCTACCACCGCAAATGGAGAAGGACCAGGGATAGTGGAAACCGCGAAGACATATCCCAACTAAAAACGATTATCCCAAACATATGAAAACGCCGCGAATCTAATACCTAACCACCTAGTCTTCTAACGAACAAGTCTAAATCTAGAACTTTGCATCCCCACAAGAGGTTAGCCTTACAAGAACAGAAAAGGAACAGACCACGAGAGAAAACCTACTTATTAATCTAAACTAGAGGCGGTGGAAGGAGACACACTTAAAAGATTCAACGAACAAAGAACAAAGAAGAGATAATGCGAAAGCTATCCACAACTAGCCAACACGACCAATCCCCGGAGCTTTCTAGATATAACAAAGAGCAAAACCATGACCCAGCAATTCCAAAGACTAAACCAACAACTACCAGAAGCTAACACAAACAAACAGCTAAAACCATCCGATAAGAGAAAGGCAATATGAGTTTCAACCCGACAAGGAACAGAAACGAAAAGTCTCTGTCACCTCGCAACCACCGGCGGCGGCCAACAACAGACAAAGCCACAACCTAACATCCGCAAGAGACCACCACACCAACTCTTAAAGCAGATCCATCCGCCACCACTTCCAGAAACGAGAAACATGCCTCTCCAAAAACACCACCTCGATAAGCACCGGTAGCTCCTCCACAAAACAGATTTTGTTCTCGAGAAAATCAGATATGAGAAGAGACTAAAATCGAAGGCCATGTCGTGACGAGGAGAGGAACCGCCAATTCATAGCACCACTCAACCCAACCTTAAGCCAGAAGCTTCATCAAAAATGAACCACCGCAACCTAGAAACCCATCTCGCCTTCTCGGATCTTCAATCACAGCCTCATCAAACATAAAACGAGAAACAAAAGCAAAACTATAACAGGGGCGAGGAGGCCGGATCCGGTGCTAGGAGAGCCACCGCAATCCAGCCTCAGATTCTAGAACTTTTTTTTTTTTTTCCACTGGCGGCTGTCTCGAGAGAGAAACAAAGACTAGGGTTTTTGTCTTGTTTCTATGGTCTATTGTTATTATATTGTAAAATTTTTAGTGGATAATTGATTAATCAATTCGCCAAAGAGACAATAGTTGACTGGAGAGAAAACATATCATGTGCTTGCATTATGATAAGCTAAAGAGTAAATGATGATCCCAAAAGGATTTTATTCCTGATTATATATATTCGTTTGATTTGTTAATTCATTAATTCTTTAATTTGTCCATAATCTCATCTCCATTTTCGTACCAGACAAATTGCTAAGGGTTTAAGTAGCATTCAAATATTAGGGAATCTATGAAAAATTTCCATTAACTAATGCATGCGACTTATTAGGGTGCCAAAATAAGAGAGGAATACTTGAAGATTAATAACCCAAAATAATAATAATCAAAAGGGCATAAAACAAATTAATATGTTTGCACTAGACTAGTAAATTTGTTCGCCACACAGAACTCGGTTGTGCTCGATTGCCGGTGAGCATAGAGTAACCAATTCGACCATTAAAGTCAGTTGTGCTCGATTTCTTTGATTTTTTTCGACCCAATATGATCAAAATGATCCTTTACAAGATAAAAAAAAGGAATTGTCGACCCAAAAAAACTTATCACGCTCAAGTCATAAATGGATATGTGGTTTGTCGAAGACTAGAGTCGACTTTTATGGAAAGACAAATAGTTTTTAGCTTGGTCAAAGAAGTATTTAAACCTTAACTTAGTGTTTAGTGGATTTAGAAGTGTGTCATTCTCCATAACCTTACTCCATTTTAATGATAGAATTGGTGTATTATTTGGCTGAAAATTGGACGCAAAAGTCAGAAAATAAATTACAAACATGCCTACGGATATCAGGCCTGGGCAAAAAATTCGTTCGATCCGCTTCGATTCGGTATTCGATTTGATTTGATTCAAAAAATCCGACTATCCGTAAGATTTCAGACCAAAGCAAATAGGAAAATGTAGTATTCGTAAAAAGCAAAGCAAATAACAAATATTGCTTTTTAAAAAATCGAATATCCGATTCGATCCGTATCTTTTGATATATATTAAAATATATAGTTATGTCTATATATAGATATCATAAATAGTTTGTGTATTATTGTTACCTTATGTTTTTATGTTAAAATGTTTGTTTTATAATTTTTCTTTAATGTTATGTTTTGATCAATGACATCTTAATCTATCGGGTTTTGGTTTTTGGAATTAGTTTGATAACATTTTGTTGACCGGTGATAACAACAACAGTTATGTTTGATATTTGGAACTTATTGTGAAAGCATGTTAAATAAAAACTTTAAATATCTGATATGGTTATATAGTTTACAGATTTTTTTAAATATTTATATTTATCAAAGCGGATATCCGCAAATGTCACAAAAAAATCTGGATATTCGAATTTCCGGATATCCAGAAATTTTCGAATCAAAGCAAATCACAAAATCAGGTATTCGGTTAAAACGAATCGAATAACAAATATCACAATTTTTCCGGATATCCGGTTCGTGCCCAGGCCTAGCGGATATGCTAGCCAAACATCATATTCCCCAAAACTCTCAATTTTTCTTTTACTCTCTTGTTTCTAATGTAATCTCAAACGCATTACACTGTGATTTCTCCTATATCTAATATAATGACTATGTTTTGACGAGAACAAAAAAAAATTACAAATGGATGTTAGCTATTTTTGCCACTGTTCAAGGTTTCTCTTAACTTTTCCAAAAAAAAAAAAAAACAAACAAAAAAAACTGTCCCACACGTTTTACTCTCTCTAGACCTTTTTCAAAAATTTCTCTCTATTGAAATTCTTTTTACATGGAGGGACAATACAATTTTTTAAACCAATATATACTCATAACTTCCCATAACGAAATCGATTTGGTATACTAATTGTGTGGGCGTTAGCCGATCCTTAAAACGAAATATAACTATTACTGTGTCATATAGTAAATTGAAATTTTAGATTGGTTTATAAAATGAAAAATTAAATTCAACAGTCTAATGAAAATGTAAACAAAAGTTTATAAAATTCAAATAGAAGCCTACACGGCTTACACGTGTAGTCTTAAACTTGGGTTTGAGACAGAAAAAGGTCCTACAAGGATGAGTCGAGATACGTTTTTTTTTTTTTTGGGATCCACCAAAGTCACAGTGTATCACATGCCTTTGCCTCTGTCCTTCTCCGTTTCTCCATTCGGCTCCACAATTTTCTGATTCCTCTGCTTCGCGTCTATAGAACTTACTGTACACTAATGTTGTGCCTATCGTTAGATGTAACTATTTCTTGTCAACATTGGTTGACTATCAAAAGTAGGCTCATCAATGTGGGCTCGAAACGGGCTCATCATTTGATAGCAGTGCCGGCTCTATGCATGTGCTTAGAGTGCACTAGCACAGGGTCTTTTTTTTTTTTTTTGCTTTTTTCCTAAAATAAAAGGGTCCACCTTTTTTTTTTTTTTTAACATGTACTAACAAAAAAAAAAAAAAATTCTTAGCACAAGGTCCAACCAAAAGTTGAGCCGGGCCTATTTGATAGATGTCCTGATTTCTAAAGTGTTTGGTTTCCAATCCATGTTAAAAAAGATACAGTAATAGCAATAATATTGCAAAACATAAACAATTGTTGAAAAATACCATGAATAATTCATATATTCTATGATTATACTATAAATATAACATTATAACAAAAATTTCTCTCAAAACACCACAAAAGATTTGGAAGTCGCTTTGTGTAATTGTAAATCTGTTGTGGTAAAAAAAAGGTCTAAGAAGATTTTCTTTTAAAATTTGTTATATTTTATAAATCAAAGGTTTTATTTTGATACTTTGAGATATTATCCTAGTTATAATTATGATGGTACGTCAATAATTGATGTTACATTTTATCAAAGCCGCCTCCGAGACTTGGCTTATATTCCATGAAGATTCCTCTTTTATTATGTTGAAGGCCATGGTTTAGACACCGAATCTTTTCTTACTTTACTTTTTTATGATAATGAACAAAATATTTTAATATAAGATTTCTAAACTAAACAAATAAGTTGACATCAATTCTTCATATCAATATCTAGTTATTGACAATGTATGTCTTTTGGTATTATGAAACTTGAGATTCTCTGATCTCCTACTATTTTACAATTTTAGACGGCCGGAGTAGAAGGTACATGTAATGGTTTCTACAAAACATGAATAACTTTATAAAAAAAATAAAAAAAATAAGCGAAATATGGCGTTATAATTTGGTTTCTGCATGAAATAAAGATACCAAAGTGTTTGAATAAAATAATACTAATCTTAGTAAAAAAAATTAAACGACAATTACTCGTTTGAGTATGATAAAACAATGATATATTCGCTCATTTTATATGTTCTAGGTGTAGTTGTAATTAGTTATTGCAAGTCAAGTACTAATATAAACATTAAAGAGAGCAAAGGTACTAATATTATATTTTTATGCACATAAGTAGATTAAATATATGTATAACCAATAATGGCGCGGAATCATTGTGTGTTTTATGCCTGGCAAAATATTATATTGGTTCAGACTTAGTTAAACACTCTTTAGAAGTGATTAAATATTCAGTTGAATGAATATAAAATTGAATTCTTATGTTTTGTTAACTTTAATCATTGGAACGAATTATTAATTATTTCCCTCCGGATTAAAAAATAACTTCCTGTTTACATATGGGGTATATATTACAATATAAATATGTAGTGTCAATTTTTCAAAGAACTTTCCATCGTGATATGAAGATTTTAACATATGAGGTAAATTCGTAAATGTTTAGTTTTCCTTACAATATAGAAACTCTTTCTATTTTCGCTAAAGGGATAATATACTGAACAACGAAACTAGTAGTGGTACATTAATTATTCATGAAACTTTCTTATTGTTCCAAATAAATTCGTAAAATGTTATCCGCTGAATAGACTCTTTTTCATGTCGAAGAACTTAATGGCTGGAAAAATAATTATGTAGAACAATTAGACGCGACCCACATTTATTACAAATCATAAATGCGAAATATACAAGCTGTGGACAACGTTCTAAATAAAGTTCAACCCCAATATTTTTAAAAATACAAATCAATAATAAATATATATTCCATCTATATACGATTTTTCCCAAACAAAAGGATAGCGTGTGGTTCGCAAATCAAACCTTGAAGAAGAAACTAAGCAAATAATTTTACTTCAACACAGTCACATCCTTTTCATAGCTTTTAAAGTATTATCTCTGCTTTTATTCTTTTTCATAAGTTACTGAAAACTGAAAAGTGTGACTTTTATATCCATACTTACTATATCAAATATATGTGGGATTGATATTCATTTATAGAAAATTTAATTCTCAAAGTATTACTCAATATCAGCCATGAAGTTTTACTTCTATAAAATAGATAAAATCATATCATTTTTCTGTTTCCTGATATATTATATTTTATTTTACATAAATTTATTTCACTTTTCAATCACTGATTAGCTTATTCTAAAATACTACCAATGAGCTAGAACCGAAAAAAAAAAAAAAATTGACTCGAGTAAACTTCAACGTACCAAAACAAAAACCCTTTTGTTTATATTCCCCAAATCCTCCTCTCCTTTTCTCATCTTCTAACTTCAAACTTTCTCTATCTTTCTCTCTCACCTCATATTATGAACTAAAGATTTCTCTGAAAGCTGACTTCATAAACTTTTTCTGAAGAAGAAAACACAAAAACGATCGATCTTGAATTGATTCTTTCTTTGTAATTTTATTTACATATATATAGATGGGGAGACATTCATGCTGTTATAAACAGAAACTGAGGAAAGGACTTTGGTCTCCTGAAGAAGATGAGAAGCTTCTTCGTTACATCACTAAGTATGGTCATGGTTGCTGGAGCTCTGTCCCTAAACAAGCTGGTATGTTTATTTCTATTTTCTTTATCCAAATTTATCCTTGTTTGGTTTAATTATATATTCTTGAAATTAAAATTTTATAAAAAAAAATTTGTAGGTTTGCAGAGATGTGGAAAAAGCTGTAGATTAAGATGGATAAATTATTTAAGACCAGATTTGAAGCGAGGAGCATTTTCTCAAGATGAAGAAAATCTCATTATTGAACTTCATGCCGTTCTTGGCAATAGGTAAAGAACTTCATACCGTTCTTTCTCATATATCTGAATATAGTATATATAACTGATGTTGTTTTGGTTTGGTTTGGTTCAGGTGGTCTCAGATAGCTGCACAACTTCCTGGAAGAACCGACAATGAAATCAAGAATCTTTGGAATTCTTGTTTGAAGAAGAAATTGAGGCTGAGAGGAATTGACCCGGTTACACACAAGCTCTTAACCGAAATCGAAACCGGCACAGATGACAAACCCAAACCGGTTGAGAAGAGTCAACAGACCTACCTTGTTGAGACTGATGGTTCCTCTAGTACCACTACTTGCAGTACTAACCAAAACAACAACACTGATCATCTTTATACCGGAAATTTCGGTTTTCAACGGTTAAGTCTAGAAAACGGTTCAAGAATCGCAACCGGTTCTGACCTCGGCATCTGGATTCCCCAAACCGGAAGAAACCATCATCATCATGTCGATGAAACCATCCCTAGTGCAGTGGTGTTACCCGGTTCAATGTTCTCTTCCAGTTTAACCGGTTACAGATCATCCAATCTCGGTTTAATTGAATTGGAAAACTCATTCTCTACCGGGCCAATGATGACAGAGCATCAGCAACTTCAAGAGAGTAACTACAACAATTCAACATTCTTTGGAAATGGGAATCCGAACTGGGGAATAACAATGGAGGAAAATCAAAATCCATTCACAATATCGAATAATTCGTTACAGAATCATTCAAATTCGTCGTTATACAGTGATATAAAATCAGAGACCAATTTTTTTGGTACAGAGGCTACAAATGTTGGTATGTGGCCATGTAACCAGCTCCAGCCTCAGCAACATGCATATGGCCATATATAAATCTTCTTGTATATTATAAGGTGTGTGAATCTTTTATTTCTTCTCTTCTTCTTTTTTTTCTTCTCAAATATGGATTTTTTTTTAAATGGTTTGTGTATATAGTTTGTGTTATATATCATTTAATTTAACAGTATTGGTTTTTACATTTTTTTTATATTCGATGTACTTTGTGAATCACAGATTTATGGACTCTGGGATTTTTTTTTCTATTGTTGATGGATTAATGACATTTGTTTCTTATTTTTTGTTCATTTTATATACCCTTTACATCAAATTTATTAAACATATATATAAAGACTATATATAACAGAAGGTTATTTATAATAAAATTATAACCCTTTTAATTTAACAAATGAAGTTTTGGACTTGTTAGTTTCTAATACCAAGATATATTAGTGACATCTAACTAATTTATTTTTATTTTATCATATAGTTACTCTCTTTATACTCCTCCTGTTTTGATATTTTCACATATATTTTAAAAAATTAAAATGAATGTTCAATTTTTTACAATACATTAAATAAATTGACACTTGAAATTTTATCTTATGTTATATTTTTATTAGTTTTTACCATAATAAAATGAATTACTTTAAAGATCCGAACAGTAAAAAATATATTCTAAATCGATAATTTTTGTGAAAGAAAGAAATAACACTTAATCAAAATAGCATAGTATACTTAACACTAAAAATCTCTACATGAATTACAAGGATCAACTCGGTACGCACTGCAATAGGTTTATGGGTTTAGTTTCGTACATTCATCCGGACTGGATACCATAGTATTTAATAGATTTAATTACCGGAATGGGCTTTTTCTCAGCAAAACTTACGACATCCGGTACATCTGCCAAGTCTTTGGTTTTAGGCATTTTCTCCTGACTTGAAATGTCTACATTACCCTTACCCACAGTTTTGTGTGTTTTTGTGAGAAATGTCAGAGATGATGGTGTCGATCAAAATCCGGTGGTGTTGGTCAAGAGATGAGACGAAGATGAAGACACTGTAAACAAAATGGTGGTGATGATGATGAGATCCAGTGACGGATGAGGAGATGATGAGATCTAATGACAAATTTTGTTTAGATTTAAAGATAGATTAAGTAGTTTTGATTTGATTTATGTTTCGATTTGAACCCTTGGGTTTACTAGATAGTATCCCCTAGGGTTTAGCTTCTTTATTCAAAACACAATTGATTGAATTCATGGGATCGGAAAAGATGTTAGCGGCGGAGGTTTTGTGTTTCGGATTTGTGTGTTCGGAAACAAAAGAGGTGTGGTGTTGAAAGTAACAGATATAATGTTGATGGAGCACGAATATGGTGTTGATGGATTTGACTGAGACAGGGAAGGTTGTGGTCGGAATCGAAAATTTTGGTCGGAGGAGCCGCAGAGTCAATGTCGAGAAGAAAGAAGGAGAAGAATAGGCAGGGGCAAAACGGTCTTTTGACGAAGCCCAAAATACCTAAATGAGTAAGTATGGGTATTCATTCCATTTCTCAAAATTTTGGACCAAAAAAGGCCCAAATCAACAATATTCCCCCGTATTCTCAAGTGTCATTCGAATTATTTCCGTTGGACATCTAATCTTTGACAATTTTTTCTTAATAATTTCTCTATTAAATTTAAACACTACGAATAAAATAGCTCATACTCTTACATTTGCGTCTTTGGTATGTGGATAAGCAAATTGTGTTTGTGTAACAAAATGGTTACATGAGATTGTCAAAAAAAAAAAAAATGGTTACATGCTTTGTTTGATATCAATAAATTAACCAGAGAGGGGGAGATATACCCTTCTCAATTGTGAAATGATATACATATGTTTTGTTAAGATATAAAAAAAATAAAGAGATTTCCAAAAAATAAAAATAAAAACAAAGAGGATACAGTTAATCGTTCTATTCATGTTTGTGCAAGATTTCAAAATACACTAGTATAAATTAGTGAATTATGTCGACGATAATTAAAGTGTACAATTCAACGAATTAATGGAATAAACAAAGGAAAGTCGACAATAATTTTCTCTTATAAGTATTGAGGAATCTCTGAGATTAATATTGTCAATTCAGATTGAATAATATATTATGTTCTTCTTAAGAACTTTTTTATATATTGATAGACAAAGCATTTATTCGATTGACTATTGTAACATTTTTTAGGTGAAGCTTCTAAAAAAAGGCTAGTGTGTATCTTTCTTTATATAGGGACAACTTTATTACTTTATCTTCTTTTTTTTTCACTTTAATTTTAGTTTCATTTCAATGAACTTATTAAGGAACAGTTTTTAACTTTGGTTGTCTTTTTTTCAATTTTAAAATATTAGACATTATCATTCGTCTTTTTAAATCCGGCAGCTTTTAGTTTCTACTTCAAGTTCTTTGCTATAGTTCACTTTTGATGAACATTAAACTAAAGCTGCATTCGTAACAACGTGTCTATTTTTTATCAAAAAAAAAAAAAAAAAAAAAAAAAACAACGTGTCTATTAAAATTAAGCCTAGCCCTAGATATTAATTTGTTTGATATCTATAGTGGAAGCCCACTAAAGATTACATGGGCCTTTAGTTACGGGACTAAGCCCGATAAGTTTTCTTCTTTTTGCACTAAGATTTTTGACAAAAAGGCCAATAACACAAACACATGATAGTAATATGTTTACTTTAAAGTCAGATTATTCAAGAAAAAGGGTTAGTTTGCCAATTTTGTAACAATAGTATCAAAGCCGTCCAATATTTTGAGTTAATATATAGTTGCAATTCGAACTGTGCAAAGATTAGTCTTATTTTGTTCTCCGGGAGTTGACAAGAAAACTATATTTCTCCTATATATTTATCATCTTTTATACTATTTTAAAAACTTATATATCATTTTCAAGTGTGAATACTTAATAATATTATCAATGGCCGTCAATATGTCATTGTCTTCCTAAAATAAATCTCAATGCCCTCGTGGGATGCATTGATTGGTTTGCCTTCAATATAAATCTTCTTTGGGTCGGTCTTACCAACTATTACTTTTATTTATTAAATATGCAAATGATAACATTCTTTGCATATTGCAACATATATTGTTTCTTACGAAATTATACATATAGACATAGACACATAGTAGTATGGTTCCATTCTCTGAATTAAGTCCACAAAGAAGGAAACGCTTTGTTGAGACTTAAGCTGCTTTTTAGATGCTTTTAAACTCATATACTTGGCATGATCACTACCACACAAAACAAATTAAATTAGAAGCAAACAGATTTTTTTTCTTTATTATAGACTTTTAGTTGAATTTCAAATTTAGTAATCGATAAAAAAAGTTATTTACCCAATCAATACATTATAAATTTTCATTTAAACGTACTATGAAAGTTGCAAAAACATTAAGTTAACAGAATTGACAAAAAAAAATTCAAATTGCATGATTAAAAACTTCATTTTCATCTGTCATGAAAATATAAATACTTCAAATATTTCTTTTGTCTGGACAGCAGCACGTGCGATCTCTAGTATAATCAATCATTAATTAGTATATGACACGTGTGGAAGACCTAATCAAGGCCGTCCATTTGCCCTCACAAACAGCAAAGAGCCATCGATAGTCCTTAAGCAAAAGTGTCCTTAGGGTATAGAAGAAACGAAACAAAGCTATATGGACCTTCACTTATAGTGTTTATATTTTTTTCCAATAGGTCACGATAATTCAATTCTTTTCATGAAAAGAGAAACTTAGCTCCTTACTTTATCAATATTGATAATAATTAACACAAAGTATTTTGAAGTTGTCACATATCATATGACATGTGTTATCATCGCATCATTACATTATTAAAAAAATAACATAACGTGTATTTATTTAACTTCATATACATATACATTTCTCTTTGCAGAAATGGAATTCTCAACGAAAAATAACAACTATATTTGGCTTTAATTTTGTTATAGAAATACATTCTGCTTAGTGTACAATTGTACAAACCGAACTCCCTTATATTCCGAACTAAATACCTTAATGGTGATTAAAAACTATGTTCATATCATACGACGAATTTAAAATAGATCTCATAAGAGCAAACGCAGTGGCACACTTGTTACTCGGGTGTTGGTTATAAACAATTGAGAAATATTGCAAAAGTTACCTTTTCAATAAAAATTGGGTGTAGACTTACACTCAAATGTGAAGTATTATAAAAATAGAAAAAAATTTCTTCTCTCTATCTCTCTCTATCTCTCTCTCTTTTCTCTCTTTCTCTTTTAATTATAACAATAAACAATTACTTACACCCACAATTACACATGCTCCACTGCGTTTGCTCTAAGTGTTTTCGATGTTTGTAAAGAATATATAAATTGACATTTTGCGATATGATAAGATGTTTTTGGACAGCCTCGTCGTGCGGACTGGTCTTGGTTCTATCTCTTGCACAAATCTTACGTGTCAAAAGACGGTTGGCTTACGCAGTAGCTGGTCAAGCTCACTTAGATCAGCATAGACGATTTCTAATGTTTTTTTAATTACGGTTTAATACTCCTAATTAATCCGCTATTAATCAATGAACAAAGTTCCCACCAAACGGTGAAACGGATATCCCTAGATGCCTAAATTACAAGATTAGCCTTGCAGTCATGAGCTCTAACGATGTGTGCCACGTGGAAATTGGCATTCGGTTATTGCTTAAGGTAAACTTTTTTTTTTAAGGTAATTTTCTTGCATTAAGGATAAAAGTTACGAGTTAAAAAACTAATTACAATTGTGAAACATTTCTGTTCTGTAATATAATACACTACTATGGTACTATCATCTGTCTTTTGCTGCCAAAAAAAAAAGAGAAAAAGATAACACAAATTAAACCAAAGGAAAGTGGTATAACAAATTTCAAACATTAAATTTCTAACTCAAATCAAGGAAGTGAAAATAGCTTTCACATAAACAAATATTTGTTTATATTATTTTCTCAAGCCAAGTAAAATACATATAATATATGCCACATTATCACATATGAAAAAGGTCAAAAAATACCATACTTTTAAAAATTGCCAAATAAATATTAATACAATGTCATTAAGAAATATTTTGGTCAAATTGTAATTTCATTTAGTATAAACTTCACCAAAAGAAGAAGAGCCCAAATACATCACATCCGCAATGGCTAATTTAAATAGTCATACCAGATACAAATTAACTAACTTAAACGATGCAATCAAGGATCTAACATTGGTTTCTAAAGTATAACATTTTCAGCACTTAATCATATTTCATATTTTGATCGTTTTTTTAATGTAACACACAAATGTTTTTTAAGGATCCATTATAATCGCTTTAAAAAAACGAGATAACCTTATCAAATTTATTCTATGTATGGGAGATCTTCTTAAAATTCCAAAACATTCCTTGGAGTATCATTAAGGAAAATTTGCACCAATAACATACCAAAAATCTATAATTAAGTAAATAACCAACAAAAAAAAGCCAATGATATTGTGTGTAATTTTTGTATTTTGGACCCTTTTGCCCTTGTGTCTCTCTTCTTTTGTTTTTACGTAATATCTATCCCATTTTCTTTGTAAATGTAAAATATTAGCTTTGATTACTGTTTCTTTGGGGAGAATCAAATTTTGAATCTCTTTCCAGAATTTCAACTTTACGAGAAAAGTTCCAACGACAGTCACCACCACCACTACTACTACCTCCACCACCATCGTCGTTGTCCTAACCACCACCGACGTCACCATCACCACCACTATATCACCACCACCATGCCATCACACCACCGCTACCACAACTATGCCATCACCACCATACCGTTACCATCATCATCACCAAGTTATTACCGTCACCACCACCACTACCTACATTTTATTACAAATGTTTCGTTCTATACTATTTCATTGGATTCTATACTATCTCATTTATGTGTAGAAAGATAAACACTATTCATTATTTAAAAAAATCAAATCCGATTTAAGAAATTCAAGTTGTGTTTGATGCAGAAAAATAAATATATTTGTTTTATGTAGATTTGAATTTTCGAATCATTTATTTGTAAAAAATATGTTGCAAAAAAATATTAAGGGGTAAACATTATCATATTTAAAAATATAGAGGAAAACAAAATAAAGATAATTCTTTATTTTTCTCATTTGCCACGTACCCTCAATAACTCGATTTTAGTCATTTCACAATTCATTCATGTTAGTTACTTAATTTTTCAAATTAATATGCTATATTCTTAATTTATTTATCAGAAATGGTTATAGAGCAAATTCACCCTATCATTAATTATGCTATACAATTATATTATTATTATTTTTTAAGAAAAACAAAGTTTATAAGTTTGGGGGATAAATCTGTAAATTCAAAGAATGGATATAGGATATATATAAGGTCTCCATGTCGTTATCTTTTTTAATCAAAACATTTTAACCAAACAGAAAATCAAAATCCAAAGCTAAAAACAGATATAAGATAACTCACAAAGAAAAATAGAAAACATCAAAAATATATAGAGACACAACAAATTATTACATTTATCTATCTGTTGCAGAGAGAGTTATTATTATGGCTTTTGATGAAGATATGAAAATGGCGTCTTTCTTAAGAGAAGAAGAAGAACAACACTATTCTTTATCAAGACTCTCCGTTTGTTCCAACTACGACGGAGATGAAGCCGACGGCGAATCTTCTGATTCCGACGAGAAACGTGTCGGCGGCGGCGGAGGAGAGAAATCTATGGAGGAGCTAAATTTTTCTGATTCTGATAAAGGATCAACCGGTTGTCAATCACTTCCGGCGACACCTCCACGACGGAGACGGCGAAGAGGAGGATATTTGGCGGTGAGTTCTCCGGTTTCCGGCGATAAAGCTTACGCTAGCGAGAACGAAGTTCAAAAGACGAATAACAATCAGAGGAGGAGAAGGAGACTGAAACCGGAGTGTCCACCGTGGGTTGATAGTATGCGGAGGAGCTACGGCGGCGATGAACAGAGTAGTCACGGTGGTTACGGAGGAGGAGTGGTGGTTGTGACGAGGCCTATAGGAGGAGGAAGGCCATTGTGTATGGATTTAGAAGAAGTCAAAGCTTGTAAAGATTTGGGGTTTGAGCTTGAACCGGGTCGGGTTTCGTATTCCGGGTCAACGATGGATACTAGTAGTGGCGGCAATTCTCCTATCTCTTCTAACCACCGTATTTCGAGTCCCGGTTAGTCCCAAAAAAACACCAAGCTTTTTTTTTTGGCTCTTAGTTAAAATTCCAAAAACTTTTAATTTTTTTCTTGACCTTTCTATCTTTTTTTTTTTTTGTTGGATTTATATGCACTAATAAATATCTAAACTTGAAAGCTTTTTATATGCAAAAGCCAAATGCTATTTTACAAAATTATTAATATACATTAACCATTTTTATAGTTTGTGGCAAAACTTGAGCTTACAGAATTAAAATATGGGCTTAACTTGATATTTCAGGGGATGATCCAAAAGACGTGAAAGCGAGGCTTAAGGCGTGGGCTCATGCTGTGGCTTTTGTGTCCACTACTCATCATCAACCTCCTAATTCTTTATGATTCACTCACTCTCTTACAAAAAATAATTCGCTTCAAAAAAAAAAATTGCATGCATTTTCCACTTAAGTTTTGAAAATTCTTTTTGATTTCGTAATTTTTTTTAAAGAGTTTGTTCTGTTTTTGTGTGTTGACGGTGAGATTTGGCAATTGATCTTGAGTATATGGTCATAAGCCAAAAAGTATAGAGTTAAATATATATCTAATAAGTTTGATGATTGGCTTTTCTCCAGCATTGTAATATTCAACATTTTACATTATTGAATTTTTTTTATTCTAAATTAAACTCGAAGGTGTACCAGAAAGAATCGTTTTTACTCCCCACAAAGGGAAGAGAAAAAATCATTAATGTATTGTGTGTGTATGAGAGAGCTATGTTGAAGAAACAGAGCTAGTAGCGACTATTGGACCTTGTGGCTCATCATCGAACTGATACTTGTTGTAAACTTGGAGCAATAGATCACGGCAAGGGACGGTGGCTCCAAGCTTGATACAAGCCAAGAAAGCGCCGGATAATTTACGGTGAAGGCTATAGGCTTCATCGGGTGGTGGAGTGAGTCTATGTTTCAACATGGTTGCTCCTAAATTGGAGATGCTAGAAGCAATGTTGTTGGTTCGGAAAGCGTAGCCACCGGGTTCTGCAAAAGGTAGACCCACTATGAAACCAGCTTGGACATGAGCGTCTAGCATTACGTCTGATTCATCTCCGGTTAAGAACCCAAGTCTCCTCGACATTTCAATCACTCCTTCGCTGTCTTTTTCTGCACATGCCATCACCTGAAAAAGGGTTCCATGAAATGTTCTCAAGATTCTCTTCAATCTTTTACATGTGTGAGAAAAGGCTAAAATGATAAGATTGTTTTACCATTCGTAGATAGTCATCGACGAATTTTTTGGGGTAATCACGAGCTGCTCCGAAATCAATAAGATTTATTGTTTTTGTGGCTTCATTGTATAAGAAGTTACCCCAGTTTGGATCCGTCTGCATGAAGCGGAAGACAAAAAGCTCCTTCAAAGTGAGTTCCAGCATCTTCCTCCCAACATAATCTCTTGTTTTCTGATCTAACAAGGCTACTTTATCAATGGGGATCCCTGGGAGAATATGTTAATAGCAAAGATTAGTTCGTCGTAACATTATAACAAATATCGGAACAGAGTAAGCGGAAATGCAGTTACCAGATATAAGTTCTGTGGTTAGAATCTTTTTGCTTGAAATCTCATCTACCACAAGCGGAACATAAAACCCTGGGGTGTCTGAAAGCAAATCACGAAAGCGCTTTTGACTGACTGCTTCGATTTCATAGTCACACTCCTGTGCCAACTCTTCTTTGGCAACCTGCAAAAATCTTCGTCACGAATCTTAAGACACGGATAAATTGATCATTTGTAACACATTGTCCAAATTTTTAAGGGGGATTATCATTTTGTTAATTTTCTTCTATGTTATTCGATCATCAGAGTATAGAATCAGAGACTGAATGTATTGCTCTATACCTAACATACAGAGAGTGACTTAAGTAACACTCGATAAGATTACAATACCTTTATAGCTCTGTCCAGAAAGAGTCCCTTTGGAATTAGATTTGTATAATTTAACAAGCGTCTGACATTTTCGATATCACTTTCAATGCTGTTGGCAACGCCAGGGTACTGAATCTTCATTGCGACTTCTAATCCATCTTTAGTGACAGCTCGGTGCACCTAAAACATCATTACAACGAACTAAGGAATAGAAGAAGAAAACGATTCAACACACTCACAAAGTATCACATGCATTCTTCAATCAAAATACAATCGTAGAAACTAAGTTAGTAGTACCTGACCAATACTCGCTGCCGCTAGCGGTTCATAATCAAAACTAGTCAACTTGGATTGCCAATTAGGACCCAACTCAGCATCCAAAACAGGATTAAGTTGACTCCTTGGCATCACATCAGCACCTTGACGCACATACTCCAGAGCATTCAAGATCTACAAAAGAACCTTTCTTTATGTCAAAACAGATACCAAACTAAAGCTGCTAAGAGTAGACAAAAGAAATCGATTCGTACATACCGGAGCAGGAACAAGACTCTCGTCCTGTATACTCAACATTTGCCCAACTTTGAGAGCAGCTCCACGCATTTCACACAATCCAAGAGCCAATCTTTCAGCATTTTCCTTAGACATCAAAGACGATAGTGCAGGTTGATTGCCTTCTGTCATTGGTGTCCCATTCACAATCCTATACGTAGATTCTTTAACAGCTCCCCAAGCAAGAGCAGCTCCTAAATTAAAAAACCTTCACGATACACAAAATTTCAACTTGTTAAAAATGCTTCATCATAAAGATTCTATATAAACCTAACTAAGCAACAAGTGATTGATTCCAATACCCATAAGCTCTTGCTATAGGAGTTGATGGAACCTTCCTCTCTCTAGGTCTCCGTCTCTTCACCGGAGCTGCTACCTCCGCCGAAGATGATGCCACCGCACCTGATTCAGCAGCTCGAACTCCAATAATCTCGCTGTCTACGTTGCCTGAAACCTTAATCTCTTCTTCTCTATTTGAAATCTTAGCTTCATCGCTAAATTCGCTTCTCAGGTCTCTCGAATCAACGATTTTCTCGCTAGGTTCGGTGCTATCAGATCTAACCTCAGGCGTTACGACGACGGTATCTTTATTATCCCCTTCGTCGAAGTAAACAACGGAAGGTTCCTTAGATCGACGAATCGAGAGCTCGCGAAGCTTCCCGGAGGTAAGTCCGACTAAGTCGGTGGCAGCAACCAAAGCTTTTTTCCCAGAAGACGTAATTAAGCCTTCGAGATCTCCATTCCTCGCTCTCTGTAACTCCGGTGACTGATTATAGATCTCTTTAGCTACAAGCGATACACCATTGAAGAGCCTACCAAAGCTCTTGCTCCACGAACTCATCACGAATCAATGTCGCCGCGTGAAAAGTACTCTTAATCGTGGATTTGACTTTCCTCTCTTTGTTTGTTTTCCATTTTCAGAAATTTGGTTTGATTATAATTGTGTGTGTGTGTTTGCGTTAGACCACGAAGATCGGAGACGTCGACGAGGAACCGAGGTTTACGTGTGGAGACGATAACCAGAAACTCCTCCTCCTCCAAGGTTCTAGTTTCGGCCCAATTAGCTCTTTATTCATTCACCATATAAAGGCCCATTGCGCCAAACACAAATCTTACGAGTTGCTTCCTTAACCATGTGTAACTGAAGGTGCTTTTTTTTTTGCCTCTTCTTGAACTAAATTATATCCTTTGTTCATAATGTATATCGTTTGAACCTCGTTTTAAAAAATCTGCATACTCTCCGCTTAATCGTTAAATCCATTATTCGATTAGTGACTAATTCCCTAAAAAAATGAGTTATCCGATTACTTTTCGTCTAATCCGATTAATTCTTGAACTGGGAGTTTGTGATGTTTTACAATAACTTATATTCAAATTTTAATAAAAAATAATAAAAATTTGTTTCAAAAATACATTTTTATATACTTACTGCTATTTTAAAAATAATATTAGATTAATATATTTTAATAATATTAAAATAATTTTAAAACTAGTTCCCGATTGATTCCCGATTTTAAAATAGCAGTAAATATAAGATGAAAAGTTATATTATTTTTGTATAAATGACTGCTTTACATTAATAGTAGAAAACCAACAATAATTGAATATACAATATATACACTAGCTATATGTTGACAAAAAAAATATATATTATATATAATTAATATGTAAAATGTAGATTTAAACTTATATGCTTCAGTACAATGGCCGCCAAAAAAAAAATATGCCTAAGTACAATGCATCTCCACTCATAAAGTAACACGAGAAATAAATTATATAATACGAACAAGAAAAAAATTGAGACCCGTAAAAATCATCTTTGATACTAGCTTTTTTTAACATTTGACCCAAAAAAAGACAAAAAAGAAAGAGAAGAACAATGAGTTAGTCTGGTGGTATACGGCTTGCAGCTGCAAGAACGGTCCCGGGTTCGATATGAAAATCATCTTTGAAACTAGCTTTTTTTTTTTTTTTTTTTTTTTTTTTTTTTTTTTGGCGGCGAAACTAGTTATCTTCTCTAACTCATTCGTTTTGTTTTTCTTAGCGTAAAAGAGGATTTTATTTTAACTTTCGGTGATATCATATAACTTACACCAATCTGAGGGTACGAACAAATATTATTATTAAATCATTTGGAATATAAAATTGGTCAAGCCACTCAGAATTGTCAGGAATCAGGATAGTAGGCAATACTGTATAATTTTTCGAGTTTAATTTAAAATATGGCACAGTGATTAGTTGGCATCTAAGGTGGTCATCATTTGTCTATACATATAAAGTATAAACCAAATTGTATTTAGTCTTGAGATCTTCAAAAACATCTGAGAGGTTTGACAAAAGACGAAGAGAAAATGTCCATTAAAATTCCAAACCTTGAAGGTATTTTTACTCTCAATCTATATCTTTAAGTTAATATGGTTTTTTTTTTTTTAAATCCGTTTTACATCGTTAATTAAGCTTTTGCTAATCTCTTCAAGATCCAGTTGAGATCCAAAATCATACTTAAGATTTTGACCCACCTTCTTTATGTTCAATCTCTTGAAAGGTTTTGCTTTTTAGATTAGATCGGTTTGATTCTATCGATCATATTATATTTGATATATAAACTATAAGTATAAGACTTTAGTTTATATGAAAATGTTTTGTTTTTTTTAATCAGAAGTCTGTTAGTGATATTCTTCAAAGTTTCCTCTTGAAGATCATTAGCACAAGTTAATTCAAATTCGTAATTGTTTAAAGATCATCAACCTAAAACACAGCCAATAGGTTTCCTCAAAAGGTCATTTGGATCTATAATTAAAGTCTTTTTTTTTTTTTTTTTTTTTAGTGGCAAATACAGAGTCAATGACATTTTAGTGAAATATATATTATAGAGAGAGTTAATAAGTTTCTTTAGTGGGTAAAGAATATTGGCATTTTGCTTATACATAATTTAGAGTGGAAGAAGATTCAATACATCATATTAAAAAAAAAATGGGAAAAGTCATCAAATTAAAAACTTTTAAACTCATATTAAAAGCACAAACAAAACTTTTAAATGTTAAAAATGAAGGAAATATATTTTGGTTTTGACCCCCCAAAAAACGTAATATTTTGGCTGACAACAAAAAAGTTTGAAATATTTACAATTGAATGTGACTATTTTACCAAAAATTACATGAACAATAGCTATTCATGGTTTAAAATTGTACTAGTCTAATAGATTTCAGACTTTTATAAAAGATAGAGAATACATTTATAAACAAAATAGTATTTTTCATAAATACATAACTCGATTCATGTAATCCATGTTTTTTATATCTATAACTAACGAATGATATTATTGGATGTAAAATTGTAGATAGAAAACATTTTGAAAATTTTATGATATATATTTTTTTATTAACTCTATAATTTATGTATTTTAAATGGGCCCATTTTGACTTTGAGAAAATAAAAGGCCCAAATAGAAAGCCTATAGTTCATTAGGAAGCCTTCTTTTAGACGGTTTTTCCAGATCTAGAAAACAATGCAATCTTCTCCCATCTTATTAGACTTCTCCTCCGCCTTTCACCACCCACGCGCCGCCGCTTTAGCCACCACCTCCGCCGTAACGATTTCACAGTCTCCGACTAAATTTTTTCACTCGCTATCCTCTTTTTCACCTTCCTCGACACTCTTAGCTTCTTCTTCTTCTTCTCGTAGATGTTTCACCTGCCGATTTGGCGACGGTTCTTCGCGGTTCGATTCAAGCGAAGATGAAACTGAAATTGAAATTGAAATTGATGATGAAGATGATTATTGTTTGACAGATGGGAAGACAGAGGAATTGATAGGCGACGATGGTGTTCTTATAGAGGTGAAGAAACTCGAGAAGAGCTCTCGTCGAATTCGTTCGAAGATTGGAATGGAAGCGAGTCTCGATTCCGTTTGGAGTGTATTGACTGATTACGAGAAGTTATCTGATTTCATTCCAGGTCTCGTTGTTAGCGAATTGGTCGAGAAAGAAGGCAATCGTGTTCGTCTTTTCCAGGTTTTTGCTCTCAAATCCAATTCTTCGATTCGTGTATCAATGGCTCTTACTTAAGCTTGAATTGGCCATGATATTGTACCGTGAGATTGAAGATTGCATTGCTCAAGTATTGAAAATGGTGTAATATTGCTTGATTTGAGTGCATTTTCATATCCTCTGGTTTTTGTTGTGGTTTTGATAGATGGGACAGCAGAATTTAGCACTTGGTCTTAAGTTCAATGCCAAAGCTGTTTTAGATTGTTTTGAGAAAGAGCTTGAGATTTTGCCTCATGGGAGGAGACGTGAAATCGACTTTAAGATGGTCGAAGGCGATTTCCAATTGTTTGAAGGCAAATGGTCTATCGAACAAGTATATATCATACGAAATCACTCTTATAAGAACGCATCGCATCGAGGCTGTTTTTGATTATTATCTGTGTTTTTCGTGACACAGCTCGACAAAGGGATTCATGGGGAGTCTTTGGATTTACAATTTAAAGATTTTCGGACGACGCTTGCATACACTGTGGATGTAAAACCGAAGATGTGGTTACCAGTGCGGCTAGTTGAAGGAAGATTGTGCAAAGAGATCAAAACAAATCTTACGAGTATCCGAGATGCAGCTCAGAAAGTTATTGAAGGTGTTATTCATGATCTTTGAGTTTTCTCCTTTAAGCCAAGCTGAGGTAGTGTACCACTTCTCTGCAGGTTAGATATAGATACAAATAAGCCTGTATAATTTTAAATCTTATGTAACTTTACATTCACAGTTGTTCTCAATTGTATATTCTGAATCTTGAGGCTTTCAATATACCAAGTTTTTTCGACATGTGATTGTTTCGTCTAGAGATGTGTAAAAACTTGTAGTAAACGGTATTTGCCGGTAAATCGGAATAAGACAGTGAACTCAGAAAGAAGATCACGAAATTACAGATGATCCATTTTCCCTAAATGACTTCGAATTAATCGTCAGCTTGGCACCATGAAATTGATTTTAAATTAGGTTTAAGTTGAGATTAAGATTTTTCAGGCGCGATTAACTTTAACTAACGGTGGTTTTGCATAAGCTGAGACAGAGAGAAATGATAGACGAAAAGAAACACATTGCTCTGTTTTCTTGTTGCTTAAAAACAGAGCTATTTCCAAAACATAGCACTCTGTTTTAAGGTCTATTTTTCTTGTTGCTTAAAAAAAGAGCTGTTTCCAAAACATAGAACTCTGTTTTAAGGTCGATTCATATTAGCAGAGGTAAAACCTGTACATTGCAGAGGAGGTTGAGAATGAAGATTGAGGCAATATTATACAAGAGATACCTGAAGACCTTAAAAGCTAAGTAGTTTTATATTATATCCTTTCATAGATATATATATATATATATATAGTAAACATATTCTTCCTTAAATGTACAAAATACAATCATCACTGCTTGAGTCTTCTCCAGATTATAAACTCTCTGGAAGCAAGACTATAATAAGGCTATAAAACAAGCAGCTTATCTCACAGATGATGATGATGCAACAGAGGAAGCAAAAATACCCAATGAAAGTAAATACAAAAGATGGATAAAAACCATAAACCCAATCATTACTGAGATCAGAAGTTGATGTTGCTCTTGAAGCTCTGACCAAACTGCCAATTCGAAGGAACAACGTTGAGAGCTGCTTTGATTCTTCCATCACTGAGTTGAACTTTGAAAGAGAGAGATTGTCCATTAAGGTAAGTGTTGCTCTGATAATTAGCTCCCCAATTTCTTGACATTGTCTCCCATTTGTTGCTCTTAGAGCCTTTAATCCAAACTTTAGAGATCTCACCAGCTCCTGCTACGTTTGAGATGAGAACAAGCTCGAAATAGTTTCTACCGTTCATCGTAAATCTCATCCCTCCGCTTCTTCTACATCCAACCCTTTTGTAGAGAATGGGAACGATACCAGCTTTGTACTTAGCGATGGTTAGAAACGCAGGCTGAGCCATGTCAAAGTGAGGTCTTGGTGGGTTGCACCATCCTCCATCGTCGCTTGCCTGAGCAAAGTTTGGTGGACAGAAGTTTGTGGCTGTGATTGTGATTGATTTTCCTTTAAGACACCATTGTGGTACTTTGGTTGCATCACACAAGATTTGGTAACATCCACCGCATGACTTGCCGTCGTTGAACAGTGCCGTGCTTAGCGCCGCTGTGTTTGTCTTGTAACCGTCTGTGTATAGGTTTCCATAACCACAAGCTCCACCTGAAGAAGAAAACTATGAGAGGGTTTCTTGTTGAAGAAGAAATACTGTTTTTAGAACTCTAATTAGGGTAGAACAGAATCTAACTAAACAAACCGAAATTAATTCATAGTCTGATTTATACCAAACAAACCAAACCTTACCAAAACCAAATTTTATTAAATGAATCATATTTTTATGTAAAATATGTACAATAAAAAAGATTCATGAAAAGTTCATCTTATATCTTTTAAATCCAATTATTTTTATAAATATCTCCAAATCGAATAAACCCTAAAAACCAAATTTCCATCTCTAGTTTGTGAGACTTACCCATTGTACCAGAAGCATCACTTCCGCCATAAAAGGTCGCATGAGCTTGCAACCAACCAGCAGAAACTGAGCTGATCTTCATGAAGAACATTATGGAAAAGATCATTGCGACCAATAGAGAGAAAATCTTCGTCATTTGTTTTTCTTTCAATGTCTTAGGTGTTTAACTTTTGATTAGAGAAGAAGTTGATGATTGTTGTAGTGTTGGATGCAAAAGACTTAGGATTCATCAGCTATTTATAGTAGAACTCAGAGAGCTTGTTTTGATTAAGATATATGTATAAATTAATTAGATATGACTTGGAATTTGCGGAAAACGTAATAATATGATTTCGTGATGATTGATTCAATGATTATAAGAAGTGCGAAAAATACGGAGTTTTCAGGCATATGATAATTAAGTTTAATCCTATAAGGGCATGTGACTATAGGTAGTTGCGTTTAGTTTCTTTCAAATATTATAAACTTTTACTCTCTTGTCCTAAGTTTTATATCATTTCTCTTGTCAACCAAGGTTTATAAGTCTTTTATATTATTTTTTTGCCAATGGGTAGTTTTCATTCAAAAAAGAAAAAATGGCGTTTAGTACATAACAAAAGGAGACTAATGCAGCAAGCAACCTGTTTTTTTAAAAAAAAATTATTACCAACCACTTTAACCAACCAAAATAGTTTCTTGTTTTCTTCGATAAAACTAGTCCGTTAAAAATAGAAAAGTTGGAGAAATATCAATTGTAGAAAGTAGAAACAAACGTCCCGCGGCACATAAAAGCTAAGTCTAGGAATTTGCATCATGCTAAATATACATTTCTTTAATAAAATTTAACATGTAATTGTGTGATATATATAGTTCAGTTCAATCATCTTTTGCTGTTTCTGTTGAGCCTGATCCTGTCTTTGGTCTATCTTCTCCACTTACTCTGCACTCTGTGAAGAGTAATGCGGTTGTTGACAAGCCTCAAGTTCTGATTGATGATGCCTCGTTTCCAATTCCACCTGGTTGGGGTGATATGACTAAGAAGACAAGAAAGAAACTGCAAAAATTTTGGCACAATCAGATGAGATCAGGTGCTCAAGCTTTCGCACGAGGAGAGGCCTCGGGCAAAGCTGCAAGTCGTTGAAACAAGTTTTCAAACAACTTTTTTGGATAGTATGTCGATATTTTGTTGGAATATTAGAGGCTTAAATAGCCAATCTCGACAAAGAGTAGTTAGAAGCTGGATTGCTTCAAATAATCTATTGGTGGGAGGTTTTTTGGAAATGCATGTAGCAGAGGCTAATGCGGCTTCAGTTTTGGCGTCCATCCTCCCTGGTTGGCGTATGGAAAGCAACTACTGTTGCTCGGATTTAGGAAGGATCTGGTTAGTTTGGGATCCTTCAGTGTCTGTTTTGGTCTTCAAGAAATCTGAGCAAATGATTTTGTGCAGCATAAAAGTACCTAACATCGAAAATTCTTTTGTTGCGGCTTTTGTGTACGGGAAGAACACTGCTATTGAGAGAAGGCTGCTTTGGGAGGAAATTAGCTTTCTGTCTCCTTCCTCCCCGTTGAGGGATACTCCTTGGCTCTTATTGGGAGATTACAACCAAATTGCTGCTACATCTGACCATTTTTCTGTCATCCCTTCTTCGTTTTCTCTAAGTGGTCTAGATGACTTCCAAGAGTGTCTGAGAGACAATGACCTGGTTGATATCCCAAGTCGTGGTGTGTTTTTTACTTGGTCAAACCATCAGCAACAAAACCTATAATCAGGAAGTTGGATAGGGCATTAGGAAATATTGAGTGGTTTAACTCCTTTTCAAGTGCTGTTGCTATCTTTGACCCTCCAGGTGATTCTGACCACTCCCCTTGTATCATTCAGTTGGAGAATCATCCTAGTCACTCCAAAAAACCATTCAAGTATTTCTCTTTTCTGGCTTCTCATCATACCTTCCTGGATTGTATGAAGGCTGCTTGGGAGGAGCAGACCTTAGTTGGCTCTAATATGTTCATGTTGGGGGAGCGTTTAAAGCACGCCAAGATCGCTTGCAGAAGATTAAATCGTCTTGGATTTGGTAACCTGCAGCAAAAAACAAGAGACGCTCTGTCCCATCTTGAGGATATTCATACCCAGCTGCTCACTATTCCTTCAGATTTTCTGTTCAGGCAAGAACATGTGGCCAGAAAGAAATGGGATTTCTTTGCTTTGGCTTTGGAGTCCTTTTACAGACAAAAATCAAGAATAAGGTGGCTAAATGAGGGTGATGCAAATACCAGGTTTTTCCACAGAGCAGTTCTTGCTCATCAAGCCAAGAATCTCATCAAATATCTTAGAGCTGAAGATGACTCAAAGGTGGAGAATGTGGATCAGATAAAGGGTATGATTGTTTCTTATTACACTCACCTTTTGGGATCTGAAAATGAGTCGACGGTTCCTATTACTGTTGAATCCATCAGAGATCTGCACCCTTTTCGATGTGATGACACTCTTGCTGCAAAACTGTCAGCCATTCCCTTTGATGAGGATATTACTCTATCTGTCTTCTCTATGCCTAAGAACAAGGCACCGGGCCCCGATGGCTTCCCTGTTGAATTCTATTGGGATACCTGGTTTGTGGTAAAGGAAAGCATTATCTCGGCTGTGAAAGAGTTTTTTACTACTGGTCATCTCTTGAAAAAGTTCAACATGACGGCGATTACTCTTATTCCAAAAGATACAGGGGCTGACAAATTATCACATTTTCGACCTGTAGCTTGTTGCAACATGATCTATAAGGTTATTACTCGGATCATTTCTGCTCGTCTCAAGCTGTTTATTGCGTAGGCGGTCCAAAATAACCAAGTGGGTTTTATTAAGGGAAGAATGCTGTGTGAGAATGTTCTTCTAGCCTCTGAATTGGTGGAGGGATTCCATTTGGAGGGAGAGGTTTCTAGAGGCTGCTTACAAATTGATATCTCGAAAGCTTATGATAATGTTAATTGGGATTTCTTGATCAATATCCTTCAAGCTATGGAACTGCCTCCTATTTTCATTGGTTGGATTAAAGTTTGTATCTCTACGCCGTCTTACAATATTGCTTTCAATGGTTAGCTGATTGGTTTTTTCCAGGGAAAGAAGGGCATTAGACAAGGTGATCCCATGTCTTCTCATCTCTTTGTTCTTGTGATGGACATTCTTGCAAAGTTTCTGGATAGAGGTGCTATTAATTCCATGTTTCAACTACACCCCAAGTGTGTAGCTCCGATGATTACTCATCTCAGCTTTGCAAATGATGTTCTGGTCTTCTTTGACGGTTTAGCCTCTTCTATTGCTGGAATTCTCTCTATACTTGATGATTTTAAAGCAGGTTCTGGCTTAGGTATCAACAGGCAAAAGACAGCTCTCCTCATTGATGGTGGTGATTTCAATACTTTAAGAAGTCTCTCTGCTAGGTTTGGTATATCCCATGGGTCTCTTCCTGTGAAATATTTGGGAGTTCCCTTGATGGCTCAGAAGATGCGCCGCCAGGACTATCAACCTTTTCTTGACAGGATCAACTTCAAGTTCTCCGCTTGGACTGTTAGACACCTCTCCTTTGCTGGCAGACTTCAATTGCTTAAATCAGTGATCTTCACCACCATTAATTTATGGGCCTTTATATTTTTGCTGCCTAACCAATGTCTACTAAAGCTTGAGCAGATGTGCAATGCTTTCTTATGGAAAGGCGCGCCCAACTCAGCCAGAGGAGCAAAGATTGCATGGGATGTGGTCTGTACGGCAAGAGAATGTGGAGGCCTTGGACTCAAACGGTTATCCTCCTAGAATAAAATGTTTGCATTGAAGCTTATTTGGATGCTCTTCACTAAGACTGGCTCTCTTTGGGTGTCTTGGGTAAGGATTAATCTCATTGGTACTCGTAATTTCTGGGAGTTGAATCCCTCTTCCTCAGGTAGCTGGATTTGGAGAAAGTTATGCAAACTGAAATCTTTGGCTAGACCGTTTCTGGTTTGTGAGGTGGGTTCAGGTCAGACTGCTAGTTTCTGGCACGACAACTGGACTGGGCTGGGGGCTCTTATTGACTTAACAGGCACTATTGGACCACAGGTTGTGGGCCTCCCTTTGAATTCTGTGGTTAGGGATGCTATTAGGGGTAGTGCTTGGTGGATTTCTACTAGTCGCAGTAGGAACCCTATCATTTCTCTCATCAAAGGTCTCTTGCCTGAAGTGGGAAACATGATGGTCTGTCTTGAGGATGATGTTTATTTGTGGAAGCCAGACCACCATCCACCATCTCCTCATTTCTCCTCTCCAAAAACTTGGTTGGCCTTAAATCCAGCTGGTCCACCGGTTTCTTGGCATAAATCAGTGTGGTTTAAAAACCGCATTCCAAAGCATGCCTTTATATGCTGGGTGGTGGCATGGAATAGACTTCACACCCGCGATCGATTAAGGAGATGGGGACTGTCTATCTCTCCTTCTTGTGTTCTCTGCAATGGTTTTGATGAATCTAGGGAACACTTTGTGGATGTCGGAATCTGCAATACAAGTTTTATGATGTATATCGGATCGTCGAGTCTAGCTAATTCGAACAACAATCGTGAAAAGAAAACAAGAGAGTCAAGTGTGTGTATCTGTTTATTGATCAAGAAAAAGGCCCCCCCATTACAATGGTTTTTGTCTCCTATTTATAATTACATGATTTGAAACCGAAGTCGCTCGTCAAGCCGCAGATCTCGCCTCCATTATTGCTTCCGTTTCGAATCTTCCCGATCTCGCACATCCCGTACAATCCGCCTTTCATTTAACTCGCGTGATCTCGCCGTTTTACTCGAACTGGGCTTGAACTTATTGGGCCGCTCTTTTCGTCCCCTGGACCGGGCCGACGGCCCATTTCGTCTCACTGATCCACTATCTTTCCGGGCCGGATCCGAACTGCGGGATCCGACACCAACAGTTTGCCCCCCAAGTGTTCCAAAGTATTAACTTCGGGATACTTTAAATAACAAACTCTTCTCGGGCTCGGAGATTTCGTCATTAATTCCGCTTTCCCCGGGATTTGGTTCCTCGACCGAAGTGACGTTTCGAGATCTTTAGGATATAAATTTTCCCGCGGAACGAGGGATTCTTCTCGGGCTGAGGGCGGCGTTTTGAGTTCCTAGGGCTTCCATATTCCCGCCAGAGATTCCTATTAATACTTGATTGGACTCTTCGGGTTCTGCACAACCGCTTCAAGCTCGCTCACCTTCGTCGTCTGCTTATTTAAGGTACTGAACCTTCTCCTCTTTTTTCTCTTAACACTCTTCCGATTACGCTTTAGTTCTTGCTACTTAGTTCCGGATTCGTGTTAGTTCACCGCTCTAGATTAGTTCCGTGCTAGATTTAGGCCAGAGATCTAAAAGATTTCTTAGATTTTCAGCCCTCTGCTCCGAAATTGTTCGTTGTTCTTCAACTCCTCCACCGTGTTCTTGATATTCCGTTGAATCGCAACCGTTTTCCGAAGAACGTCAACCGCTTAGTCTTTCCGGTTTCTGGGTTTTCACGAAGATCTTCGAAGTTTGCTCAAGCGTGTTCTTGAAATATCTTCCCAAATCCCTGGCGCCAGATCTTGTTTCGTCTCTACATCTTCCCTAATTATGTTATGGCTCCGAAGCGAAGCAGGAAGATCCAGAATGAGACTCATATCATGGAAGGCGAGTTCGGGAAGTATTTTTCTTCGAATCTCGACAATAAAAAGCTGGCTCTGCTGAAAGGTGCCTGCCAGATCCCTCGTCGAGTGTCCTTGATTACTCCAGGTCCGACAGATTCTCCGGAGTCTCCACCTACCGGTCACACTTGCGCTTTTGAAATTTTCTTTTCGGAATGCGGGCTATCTTTTCCGCTTCCCGGCCTTTTAGTCGAATTGATGCACGAGTTCGGAATCGCACTTCCTCAACTATGTCCAAATGTAGTTAGGACCGTCCTGTGCCTCCAGACCCTCGCAGAGGAAAATGGATACCGTATCACGCTATCCGACGTACTCCATCTTTATACAGTAAAGAAGGGGCGAACTCCGGGGACGTTTTTCCTCAGTCCTCGGAGTAAATTCAGAGTCTTCGGGGATTTTCCCGAAAAGGACGAGCAATGGAGAAAGTCCTACTTCTTCTTCGCTGTAGACGAATTTTCTTATGGTCCAAACACGGCTTATTTCGTTCGTGAATGGACTCGTCGTCCCGGTAGATAGCTCCTTAGGTTTTTCACTGCTTTTCACTCGTCTTTTTTTTCCTTTCTAATCCGTCAATGTTTTTGCTTTTGCAGCTAAACCTCCGAAGAAAACGCTTTCTCATACTTTTGCGGGACAATTCGTAAAGATTTGCAATAGCAGCGACCTGTCGTGGGAATTGTTCACTTGCGAACGCATCCGGAGTTCGTGTGCTCGAATTGTCTCGTGATCCGACCTCATTTCCTCCACTCCTCCCTCCTCCCCTACTGTCGCCACTAACATGTCTCCACTTTCCTACCGCGAAGAGAAGAGGCTCCAAAAGGAAAGGGAAAAAGCGAGAGAAGCGAGAGAGAAAGAAGATAAGGCCAGGATGGTGAAGGCCTTGGATGAAGGGAAGTCCAGATCTTCATCTGGTAAAGGGAAGAACTCGGGTACCGTAGATCCGATTTCCGAATCGAAGACATCTGATCTCCGTGATCTGAAGAAGGTGTCTTCGGGAAAAGACCTAATCCGGATCTCGGATTCTTGCTCCTCCCGATCTTCTCGGGAAAAAGAAACTTCCGAAGGAGGTCATAGTGCAACCTCCTCAAGGAAACGCAGGAACGAGGAAACTGAAGTTCCTTCCCTCCAACGCAAGAGTCGTTCTCGTCTGAACGACGAGAAAAATCCTTCCGAGGATGCTGGGACCAGTCTGGGATCAAAACCAGAAGAAAAAGAAGATCCACAACGGGCCCCGGAGTCCGACTTGCCAACTCAGCTTCTTGTCCTGCCTTCGCGGGACTCTGAGAACCGGGAATCCGTCCGTCAGGAGATTCCGATCCCCACTGGTAAGTAGAGTGACTTCGTATTTCTATCTCGCTACGAGTTCATTTTGACGTTTTATTTTATTTTAACAGCTCCTCCGAAGTCAACAGCTGATTTCATGAGGAACTTTACTCTTGTTGGGATGAGGATTCCTCCCTTTAGTGACTTGAAGGAGGTCAACAGAGCGAACTACTTTCGCTTCGCTGATAAACTCAGAGAGGTAATTCTTTGAACTCTTCTCCTCCTTTCATAAAAATAAGAACTTTTCTCTCCGTCCTCATGAATCTTCGTTTTGACAGTTAATGCTCGAGTACAACACCACCTTCTCCTGCCACGAGTCCCAGCTCTTTCCTGTTAACGAGCTGGATGGTCTCAGGGCCCGGGTCGCCGAACTCGAAGAAGAAGTTCGTCAACTCAAGGAGATGGAGGAAGAAAATGCCAGGGCGGTGGCAAAGGCAAACGAGATCCGGGAGCGAATGCTGGAGGCCGAAGGTCGCTGCAACCTTCTTGACATTGCCAAGACTGATCTTTCCGAGAAGCTGAAGATCGGGAAGAACCTGTATCTCGAGGCATGTGAAAAGATTACCTCGCTGGAAGCTGAAGTTAAGCGAAGCGAGGAATGGTGCAAGATCGCTGCTGAGAAACGGGACGAGGAGCTCGCAGCAGCGAAAAAACATGAAAGGTTGAGGCTTCGTGAACTCTATAGCGGACTCGCCTCGAAGCATGAGACCTACTACCAGGCCATCAGTGATAATGAGATGATTGGGACGCGTCTTGCCGAAACTCGGGCGAACCGAGAGCTTCTTGAGGAGATTCTGAAGGGAGAGATTCCGGACTTAAAAGCCGAACTAGAGTCGGTAAAGAAAGACGAGGAAGAGGCTGAGAAGAGAGCTCGCGAGGTAAGCGCTCTCAGACCTCAACCAAATGAGTTCGCTCATCTCTTTGTTGCGACTCCCCCAGAGCCCGTGCAAGAGACATCTCTTCCCGAAGATGATGTCGCCATTGATGAGTTCGGAACTAATAAAGGTTTCATGACTAGTGCCCCCCTTTGTTGTGATGGCTAGTGCCCCCCTTTGTTGTTTTTATTTTTTAAACCCAAAACCTATTTATCGTTTTTTTTTTGAAGACTTGAATATTTCCCCTCTATTTTTATATAAGTCCTTTTGAACTTTAAATCCGGAGTATTCGAGAAATTTGAATACCTCGTACGAAAAATTAAGAAATACTTAAGATTTCAACGAGATACGCAAGTTACATGAACTCAGAATTCTTTCTTCAAAGGATAAGGGAAATACTAAGAACGAGAGTTAAGTGGGTGTTCTTAATATTAAAAATGAGAATCGGGACTCGGAGTCCGCAGAAATCCCTAGTCTGTGTTGAACCAGACCCTTTTTTGCTAAGTAAAACTTAGGCTTATCTTTCAAGAATTACCAGAGGTCTGAGCTCGGTTTCGAGAAAAAGTAGTTACGAGGTTCTTCTCGGTTTCACGGATTGCGAGATTATTCTTGGCTTCTTTGAAAGATGTTTAGAAGAATATAAACATTTTATTTGATTTAGAGACTGCACTCGAAGTTCGAGCTGCCTACGTACCCAAAGGTGGGGATCAAGTCTATCGTAGTTCGATTTACAATAATGAAAATAATAAAATACTTAAATAAAGTATCTCTTCAGATGAATGGAATTCCAAGCTCTTCGGACTGCTTTTCCTTCCATGTTTTCAAGGCGATAAACTCCGTTGCGAACTACCAGAGTAATTCGATAAGGACCTTCCCAGTTAATACCTAGCTTTCCAGCTCCATCTTCGGTAGTATTTTGCTGAACTTTGCGCAATACCAAGGTTCCAACGTCGAAGTGTCGACTTCGGACAGTCGAATTATAGTATCGAGCTGCGGCATTCTTGTAATTTTGCATTCGAATCAAAGCTCGATCACGCCGCTCCTCAATGGTATCAATAACGTCAACCATCATTTCGCTATTTGCTGCCTCGTTCTGCGGGTTATTCATCCGTCTCGGACTTGGCACAAATATTTCAGCAGGGATTACAGCCTCTATTCCATAAACTAATGAAAATGGTGTTTCACCTGTTGCACGCCTAGGAGTAGTGCGAATTGCCCAGAGAACACTTTGTAGTTCATTAAACCAAGCTCCTTTGTGCGACTTAAGTTTTTTCTTCAAAGTGGACAAAACAGTTTTGTTCATTGCTTCAGCTTGACCATTACCCTGCGGGTAACGAGGCGTTGATCGACTGAGTCTGATTTGCCATTCTTCGCAAAAAGATTCGAATTGCCGCGAAATGAATTGAGGTCCGTTATCAGTAACGATCTCGTATGGCAAACCGTGCCTACAAATGATGTCCTGCCAAATGAATTTGCGAACTTGAACCTGAGTTATGTTTACGTAGGCTGCTGCTTCTACCCACTTCGAGAAATAATCGGTAAGAACCAGGACAAATTTCACCCCGCGCGTAGAAACATGAAGAGGCCCAATAATATCCATAGACCATTTCATAAACGGATAAGGCGAAGAGACTGATGATAATGGCTCGGTGGGTTGGTGAATTGAAGGTGCGTGCTTCTGGCACTGCTCGCATTTCCGCGCATACTCCTCGCAATCCGCGATTAATGTGGGCCAGAAATATCCGTACTTTCTTACTTTATAGGCCAAAAAGCGACCTCCGAAGTGATTTCCGCATACTCCGTCATGAATCTCTTTCACCACAGTACGGACCTGCTGTCCGAAAATACAGATCATGTCAGGACCCGAGATGCTTCTTCTGTAGAGGATGTCGCTCGAAATGCAGAAACGAGCACTTTTAGCTTTCAGTCTCCGTGCCTCCCACTTATCCGTGGGGAGAGTACCATTAAGGATGTATTCTCTGATGGGTATCCGCCAGTCTACCCCCCAATCCGGAAGCGGTAGCGCTGGTGGTAGTGGTTCCGAATTTAGCGGTGTTCCGATTAGTGATTCTACTTCGGAGTTCTGCTCAGTCTCCTCGACCCTTTGTGGTTCTAGTTCCACACTCATCCTTCTTTGCATAGACCGTGTAGTCACGAAGTTCAGCTCTCCGGTGGCTATACTGGGATGTTCAATTACTTCGACAGGGATCATTCGGCTCACTGTTACTTCAGAACTCGACGCTAACGCCGCCAACGCATCTGCCGCTGAGTTCTCACTTCGCGGAATTCTAGCGAGTTCGAAACTTAGAAACTTTTTACTCAATTCCTGAACCTGAGCGAGGTAAGCTTCCATTCTACCATCTTTTGCTTCATAATCACCGGAAAATTGATTAGCAACGAGCTGCGAGTCGCAAAATGCCCGTAATTTTGTGACACCTATCCCAACCGCTAGACGAAGTCCTGCAAGGAGAGACTCGTACTCCGCCTCGTTATTCGACGCATTAAATGCGAGACGAAATGACTGTTCAATTACCTCACCATACGGGGATTGTAATCGGATACCGATCCCGGAACCCTGTTTTGAGGACGCGCCGTCCACATGAAGTATCCAAGGTCCTTCATTTTCTTTGACTTCCACGGAGTCCAGAGGTAGTTCGATCAGAAAATCTGCGAGGACTTGAGATTTCAAGCTTGTCCTTGTTCGAAACTGGATATCATACTCGCTTAGCTCAATTGCCCATTTAACCAATCTTCCTGACTGACTCGGACTATGCAAAATTGCCCTAAAAGGTTGCGTGGTTAGGATAATAACCGTATGAGATTGAAAATACGGTCTTAATTTCCGAGCCAAAGTAATTACTGCCAGAGCTAGCTTTTCTATCATCGGATATCTTGACTCCGCTCCCGAAAAAGACTTGCTTACATAGAAAATCGGTCTTTCCTCGTTCCGATCCAATCGCACTAACACTCCACTTACTGCGCTGTCGGAAACCGATACGTACAAGAAAAGCTCTTCTCCGAACTCGGGTTTCGCTAACACAGGAGGTTTGGACAAATAATCTTTTAGATTTTTGAAAGCCTTTTCGCAATTCTCATCCCAGATGAAATTCTTGTTTGCTTTTCGGAGCAGATCATAGAATGGAAGACACCTATCGGTTGACCTCGAGATGAACCGGTTCAAGGCTGCTATCCGCCCTGTGAGTCGCTGAACTTCCCGGATGTTGCGAGGCGAAGTCATTGCCAGAAAAGCGTTCAACTGTCGCGGATTAGCTTCGATTCCCCGCTCTGTGACAATGTAACCCAAAAACTCTCCCGAAGGAACTGCAAAAGTGCACTTGGTCGGGTTCAGCTTCATTCCGAACTTATTCAAAATTGCGAAGCACTGCTCTAGATGCTCAATATGCGAAGTGCTTGATATTGACTTTACCAGCATATCGTCAATATACACTTCCATCGTTTTACCGAGGAGATCTTTGAACATCATATTCACCAACCGTTGATAAGTGGCTCCGGCATTTTTCAACCCGAACGGCATGACTATATAACAGTAAGTTCCACGGTCCGTGATGAAAGCTGTCTTTTCCTGATCTTCCGGATTCATCAAAATCTGATTATACCCGGAAAAAGCATCCATAAAGGACATCATTTCGTGGCCCGTAGTTGACTCCACAAGTCGGTCGATGTGCGGAAGTGGGAAACTATCTTTAGGACAGGCTTTATTAAGATCGGTAAAATCTACGCAAACCCGCCATTTCCCATTTTTCTTCTTGACTACAACAGGGTTTGCCAACCAGTCCGGATATTTGACCTCGCAAATCAAACCGGCATCGAGCAGGCGCTGAACTTCGGCATTTACAGCCTCGGCTCGGTCTGGACCAAGTTTCCTGCGCTTTTGTTTTACTGGTTTGAAAGTCGGGTCAATGTTGAGCTCATGCGAAACGACCTTTGTATCGATCCCAGTCATCTCCTCAATTTTCCAGGCGAAGGTTTTTTGATTCCTTTTTAGGAAAGTTATCAGTTCGGCTTGGAGTGTTTCGCTTAATCCCGCTCCTATTTTCACAGTTTGATCTGGATACTCCTCATTAACTACCACTGCCTCCACGAGGTCACTGCTTATTTTTTTGACGGGATTTGAAGGCACCTCGAACTGTGGTTGCTATTGAATTTTTAGCTTATGACTGGACATGTAACACATCCTCGCAGCTCGCTGACTTCCCAGGATTTGCTTTACTCCGGACTTCGTAGGGAATTTCAAGCATTGATGATACGTTGAAGGTACTACTTTCATCTCATAAATCCAGGGTGTTCCCAAGATAACATTATAAGCAGCCGGACGATCGAACACCGTGAACTCAATCATTTTGACTATGCCTTCTGCGCATACCGGGAGCACAATCGTTCCTAATGACATTGAAGTTTCGCTAGTAAAGGAAACCAAAGGCGATGGTGGCCCCCTTATATCTCGCTTCGATATCCCCATTCTTGTCAAAGTATCGAGGAAGATTAAATCCACCGAACTCCCAGTATCAATGAGAACCCGAGAAACTTCGCAATACGCAATATCGAGTGTTATGACCAGAGCGTCATCGTGTGGTTTGTCAAGTTGACTGGTTTCGCTTTCGGAGAATGTTACTTCGGGTAACTGTTCCTTAGTAAGCCTGGCCTTCTTGATAATCGGGGGGGTTGCCCTCCGTTCGTGTTGCTTGATTGCACTAATGGAATCCCGAAAGAGCTTAGATCCCCCCATAATCACATGGATTTGCTTCTTCGGTCCTTTAAAAACATCAGGGGACTGGATCCTTTTGGTTTTCTTGCTGGGAGGAGACGGTTCCTCTGTTGCTACTGTACGTTCCGACGGATGAGTTGGTTCGAGCTCCGAAACGTCGATTTCGGCTATTTCCCCAGATGTGAACTTGGCAGCCAGTAACCTTCCTAGAGCCTTGCAATCTTTCGTAGCATGCCCATTGACTTTGTGGATCTCGCAGTAGGCGTTTGGGTCACGAATCCACTTGTTACTCGGGAAAGCGCCGTTTTTGCTTTTTGGCGAGAAAGACTGCTTCGCAGGCGAATTCTTCGGAGAAACCTTTGGCTCCTCCCGACCTACTGAGAATGTGCTAGCTCCAGGCTTTCGAACTTCAGGTTGAACAGGCTTCTTCTGAGGAAGAAGTTGAGCAGGTTTTGGAGCTGCCTTGAACTTTTTTGCTAGAGCGGCCCGCTCTTCTTCCGCGTTTATCCAGTTCGTTGCCCGATGGAGGGCGTCTTGAATAGTGGCTGGTCGGTTAACAACCAACTCTTCCCGGAAACGGGATTCGTGCCATAAACCATTCTTGAGTGCAGCAATTGCTGCGGAATCAGACAGGTTTGGGATCTGGACCATAATCTCTTTAAAGGAGGTGATGTAAGTCCGGAGCGGCTCTCCGGCTCCCTGTGAGAGGTTCCACAGCTGGGCATCAGTTACATCGCTCTTGATGAAGTATCCGTACTGCATGATGAAAGCAGTGGATAGTTGCTTGAAGCTATCGATCGATCCTTCTTCTAGTTGAGTAAACCAGGTCAAAGCCGGCCCGGATAGGTTCTCGGCGAAGAGCTTGCATAAGCCTGCGTCTACTTCGTTGGGCTCCAAATGTACCCGACCTGCGGTCACCTGAAAAGACGCTAAAAATTCTTTGGGATCTCCCTTACCATCGTACCCCGGAAGTTTTACCTTCCTTTGGTCTCGAATTCGCAGGGCTACAATTCGTAGAGTAAAAGGAGTCCTTCTCGTCTCCTCGATCACTCTATCGACTTCGGGAGCCGAACTGGTGGCTTGGTGAACCCTCGAACTCATTTCCCGAATCTGATTTTGTAAGCTCTGGATTTCCGGGCTGAATGGAAGGTGAGGCGGATGGGACTCGGTTTGAGGATGATGCGGGGTGCTGCCAAGATGAATGGGGAGAGGTGTTCTGGATGGAACAAAAGGACCGCCGGCCGAATTTGGAGGTGCTTGAGCCTGACGGGATCCATCTCCAGGTTCACTCTGAGAGCCAAGAGGCAAAGAAGATGGGAGTGCGTTGTTCGGGGAAAAGAGTCTAGGATCTTGAACCTCCGAAACGTTTGGACCATGAAAGTCCAAATGGCCGCGAGGTCCGCTGGTCCGCAAAGTTCCTGCAAGAATTGTATCAACCCGATCCGCATAAGCATTATGGGCTGACCTGATTTTGGAACAACTCGCTGTGAGGACTGCGATTTGGCTGCCGCTTTGCTCTTCAAATGCTGAAAGCTTCTCAGACAACGCAGTGGTGGCGAGCTGCTGCTGGTCGGTCTTCTCGGACAGATCTTTAAGCAACTTCTTGATCTCGTCCAGGACTGAAGCCGGATCCGCTACGTCTGACATCTTTCCGATTGATATTCTAGAGTAAAAGACTAGAAATACCCTCCTTCTAGCGCCAAATTGTGGATGTCGGAATCCGCAATACAAGTTTTATGATGTATATCAGATCGTCTAGTCTAGCTAATTCGAACAACAATCGTGAAAAGAAAACAAGAGAGTCAAGTGTGTGTATCTGTTTATTGATCAAGAAAAAAGCCCCCCCATTACAATGGTTTTTGTCTCCTATTTATAATTATATGATTTGAAACCGAAGTCGCTCGTCAAGCCGCAGATCTCGTCTCCATTATTGCTTCCGTTTCGAATCTTCCCGATCTCGCACATCCCGTACAATCCGCCTTTCATTTAACTCGCGGGATCTCGCCGTTTTACTCGAACTGGGCTTGAACTTATTGGGCCGCTCTTTTCGTCCCCTGGACCGGGCCGACGGCCCATTTCGTCTCACTGATCCACTATCTTTCCGGGCCGGATCCGAACTGCGGGATCCGACACCAACACACTTGTTCTTCGAGTGTGTGTTCAGCCAGGAAGTGTGGGTCTTCTTCACTTCAAGGCTCAACTTGAATCCTCCGGCATCTTTCATGGACTGCCTCCAGTGGGTTAATTCTGCTACCAGGGATCTAAATCTTTCTCTCATCATAAAGCTTCTCTTTCAAGCTTCTGTCTATTTAATTTGGAAAGAGCGTAATTCTCGTATTCATTCTACCACTACTAGACCTCCCGCGATTATCATCAGAGACATAAATCAGATCATGCGAGCTCGTCTTGATCCTCTTGCTCGGAACCAACGCAATGCTACTCCAGGTTCTTCTCTTCTTTCTACTTGGTTCAGGTTCTTCCCGTAGGTTTGTCTTCTTCTTGGGCTAGGTTGGGCCTTTGGTTCTATTGTTCTATTTGCTTTGTTTTGGGCCTGTGAGCCTTTTTGGGCAGTTTCTGCCTTGTAATTTGTTGGGCATGCGTGCCTGTGTGTTGCCCTTTTGGCTTGTAATAGTTTTTAATGGAAAAAAAAAAAAAAAAAAAAATCATCTTTTGCAATTGTTCTTAAGTACAACTTATAACGCGTCTCGTGAGAATCAGCTAGTATCTATATATACATTTTTGGAGCACAATTAGCAAATAAATCCTGAAGTTGAGAAGTATTTACAATGGCATGCCATTAGCATTAATTATTTAGATTTGTTTTATCTATTTAAGTAAAGATTTTGAAATCAAATATGTTCTCAACAATTTAACAAAAATCTCTACACAGTCTTTTTAAAAATCTCGACTTAGTTAACTTCTGATTTTTATTTGCAAAAAAAAAAAATTAATAGTAACGAGTGATGTAAAAATCGGGAATGTTGATACTACAATTTCTTCTACTTCTTTTTTTTCATATAATGAAAATTATTTTTAGGGATATTTTCTCAAAACCTCTAAATAAAACAAAGGGTTTCAAAAGATAGCTTCTCTTTTGGCAGGTCGACCCGCAAATCCGCAACTCTCTACGGCCTTATCCGCATGAACCTGTGACCCGTATTGGATAAAAATATTATTAAAAAAATAACAAATGATGTTTAATTTTACGGGACGGGGTTATATGGTGCAACGAGTTTAGGTCGATATTAATATCAAACAATATACTAGGGATAAATCCTAGAATTAAAAATCAAAATTTAATTATAAAATCAGAAACACTAAACAAACTAAACAATATTAACAAAACAAATACAACTTAAAATTTTGCTAAATAACTTTTTAGTTATAAAAGAATCGACCCGCAGTATACCGCGGGGTAAAATCTAGTTATCATTACATAAAATAGTTATTTAGTATACGAATTATCATTACATAAAATAGTTATTTAGTATACGAATTATTACATATATCATAGATGTATAACCAAATGGCAAGTTGTCTTAATAATCGGCAATGAATATACAATTCGAATATATCAAATTATCAGTATGAGCTTTTGTTGAAAAAATCAACGTACGAAATCAACTGATAAGTGCTCCTCCTTTACGCAAATTCCGTGGTACGTTGCAAGTAGCCAACTTACGCTGATTATCTATTCAGACATTATTCAGTTTTCGTTTTTTTGAAGTTATAAGTGTTTTACCGTTTATAGTTAATTATATAGGACTGTCTTTTAAATGTTTTACACCGAACAAAACAGTAAAATGTCTTTATTGTTCTTTCCTTGATCAGGTTAATGAACTTCTTTAAGTTTATTTTAGATTGGGACTTGATTAGATACTTATATGAAAACAGTTTCGAATTTTCTTCATCTACATATTCCATCCACAGATTGATAAATCAATATTATTAACATATTTATTTTGGCTCTTTCAACCTAACCTTGAAATTTCAAAGATGGTCGAAGTCAAATGTTATAATACATAAGTACGTTTACGTAACATTATCAGTCATGTAATATAAATATATATACCCTAATATTATGGCATATCTAATGGTAAGTCCACGTACTTATCACATGGGTGATGCGCTAATTCCATTTGATAACTCACATATGGACCAACCACTCTCCATTTCAATGATAAATTCCGTATTTTCATATTAATAAAGTGATTGACAATCGAATTATACGGGTTTTAACTACACTATAGCTAGGGAAAGAGAAAATTAAAGTACCATGGTACAGTACGTATAACGTGATTTGATAATCAATGATGTAAAAAATAAGAAAAAAATCATTATATAAAAAATTATCTATAATTTTCCAGTAAAGTACAACTTTGTCAACAATTAATGCATAATTATCACTTGATTATAAGTTCCAAATCGTGTAATCCACTAATTCGTATTTAGTACGTACAATGTAGGAATCGTTAATTGTGCATTACCTATTATTGAAAAAAAAAAGTGTGATAGGTGATCCTCACTACTATGGTAAATGATACTCCCTCCGTTTCGTTTTAGTTGTCGTTTTAGGACTTAAATTTTGTATCGTAATAGTTGTCGTTTTAGGTTTTCAATGCAAATGTTTGGTAAAAATTCCAATATTATCCCTATTGTTTTAATGTTTTGGCCAATGAAAAAATTTATAAGATATATTAAGAAAGGGTAAAACAGAAAATTTAGTGCTTTTCTTAATTTGTATAAAAAAACCTTAAACGACAACTAAAACGAACAGAGCGAGTATATATTTGCAACGAAGTTAAAAGTAAAAACCATAATATATTTGCTTGGGTTGAAGTACTTATTTGTATCAGCCCCCGTTTCTCTCTCGATTAGGTCTAGCCGCCGTTGAAGAAAAAAAAAAAAAAAAAACAAATTTCAGTCTTGCCTCTTCGGTGGTCGGTGCTTCTCGCCGACACCGTGAGAGGGCTTTTGTTTGATTGTTTTAGTTGGTATCTTGCTTTGTTCTCAGTCTACGCCGGTATCTTCTGTGATGATGCTTAGACGATTGGAGTTGCGGAGTTGTCGCAATTGGATCTTTGGTGGCTGCGACGTTGGGTTTTGCAAGGATTTGCGGTTTCTCCAGAGTTTAAAGGTTTTCTTTGGCTAGTGTGGCCGGATGTTGGTGGATCTGGCTCGTGGCGAGAGAGAGTAAGCGGTTGTTGGTGGAGGTTCTGTCTTCTTGGTTCTTTTGGGGCTGTGGGTTGTTTGGTTTTATCGGGTGAGCTTTCGTTGGCTTTTCCTTGGTTGTGCTTGGTGTAGATCTGTTAGTTTGTGTTGAAGGTTTAGATGGTGTTTTTGGCTTGCGCAATGGTGTAGTTAGGCTTGATCTTGGTTCTAACTCTACGGGTTATTGTACGGCTTTGCTGTGCTTTCCGGTTTTAGTGTCATGCTTGCTCTAGCTCTCTGTTTTGGGTTCCTAGTTCTTCTTCGCCGAGTGCTACCTCTCGTTTGGGTGTGGTTTCTGGTGGGCTGGGTTCGTGTTTGAGGTTTGTCAATCGGATGGTACATCGTTGCAGGTGCATCTACTAGCTCTTCTCTAAAGCCTTCTTTGGTTTGTGTGGTTGGGTTCAAGGCGCAGCAGTGGTTTCGTTTACTAGTTCTTCTCTTGCGAGGTCGTGACCGGTTCATGTCTGTAGGTGGCATTGATTGGTTTGCTTTGTCCGCGTGTAAGGGTTGGTGCTCCTCTTTGGCTTATCCTCAGCCGTTTTCAAAGGTCCATCTTTGTGCCTAGTTTCGTTCGAGCTCATTATCCTTCTGAAGTTGGCGTGATGGTGCTTGTTGCTGTGCTCGCTTCTTAGCTTATTCCTTCTCTCTGTTATGTCGGGTTGTGGCTAGTTGAGCTCTCGGATTAGTTCTTCTTCGGATTCTCCGGTAGTTTGGAGATTGTCTGTTTCTTTTCGAGGCTCTTGTTTCTTGGTCCAGCTCCGTCGCCATCTGTTTCTCTTGGATTGTTTGAAGGTTATGTTGGTTTTGAGTTTCAGATTTAGTTCTTAGGTTCCTTTAGGGCTTGTCTTTTAGTGCTTTTGATTATAGTTTGCTTCCCTTTTTGGGGCTTAGTTTTCCGGGGATATTTCTATGTTCCGCCGGCTTAGTTTCCGAAAGAGTTTCGACTCTTGTCGGCCTAGTGTTCCAAAACCGTATTCTACCTTGTATTCCTCTTTTGTTTAATATAATGAATCATTCAGACGAAAAAAAAAAAAAGAAGTACTTATTTGTATAACATTTTCACAGCCAACCAGAAAACAATTTCCAGTCACCGGATTCTTTTACTGCAAACAACAACCATAACATATATCTTACAAACAACTTTTCATCTTCGATATTAAACCGATGCAACATTTCCATCTTTGATCTTAAACCGACGCAACCGGAAGATCATTCGAACCGGTATCAACCTTAAACACATTCCTGCTTGAAGGCAAACCAGCCACTGGTTCATCTTCAATTCCACATTCATTAGTTCCTCTCCTTATCATGAAATAACCATCCTGCAAATTTCATACATGTCAACAACATTCATGAAACAAATAACCAAATCTACAATTATTTGTAAATTTCTTACAAATAAAACTTACATCACCCCAGCCTCTGTTCCATTGATTTGCCATCAACTAAAAAAAATTGAAAAAATGAACCAAAAACGTTATAAACTTTCGGTTAATTTCAAACTTTCGATATAAGAAACTCGCTAAAATGTATAACATTTACCCAATAATCTTCGCCTTCATTGCTAGTTCCCCAACCAATAAGTTTAACAGCATGACCTCCAATGTTAGATCCTGTTATGTGCTTATAGACTCCAGATTTGTAATGAGCAAAATCCTAATCAAAACAAACCACTAATGATCCATATTTCTTTAACTTTTATTCAAAACAATCTATAGATTATGGTCTTTATTACCTCATAAACGGTAAAAGAGACTTCAACAGGTCCATTCTTATAAACCTCTGCCATGATATCTTGTGGACTAGAATTAACAGTGTATGTACTGACACTGTAATGCTTCGACTCGCTCCATAGTTTGTTGTCGCTAACGCATTTCCTCAAACATCTCGGTGTAGGATATGCCGGTTCACAACCCGGGTGAGAGCATCCGGTATTATCAAAGTATGGATCACACTAGTAAAAACCAATAATACATTACCAAAAACTTCAACTAAACTAATTTCAAACTTGAGGATTGTAGTGACATTTATCTTATTTACCTCTTCGGTGACAACACCACTATACGAAAAGTATTGCCAAGCAGCAATTGGGTAGCCACCGTCACAACCATCACCACAACGGAATCCGCAACAAGCTAGAAGATCATTTACTGATAGAGAAATGTTCTGAATTGAGGAAAAAAAACACTAGATTAGGTTTTGGATTATTAATCTTGAGTTGGTTTTTGAATCGATTATTAGTATTCTTACCATGCCAAATTGGATACAGAATCTATCAGATAGTGATTCAACAGCACCAAATGCCCAGCAAGAACCACAATGTCCCTAAACCAAAACCACAAAATCTCATAAAACCCCTTTATTCCAGTAGACAAATCTAAACGTTACAAGACACACAAAAGATTAAAACTTTACCTGATCTGTTCATAGAGGAGTCAACACACACACACACACACACAGAGACCAAGAGTTAGTAACCGATAAACGAAATGCAATTGAACACTCAAACGGTGTTAAAAAGCTAAATGCCTAAAACCAAACCTAAGATCTTTCCAATACTAGTGCATTGTGGCCAAGCTGTTCTAGCATCAAAAGCTTTAGGTAGCTTCAAAGATGGATCATGGCTTACAACAGGAACACCTAAGAAATGCTTCTTCGGTGTTGGTTTAACACCGAGAAGGCGCTTAAACTCTGCAACCTATAACATACACAAGTTTTTTAAGAACAAAATCATGAATCATATTATTAGATTGTTGTTACTCACTCATATAAAGATTTAAAGAACATTACAGTGGCGTTTGAAAATCGATCATTTATAGCAGCTTTCCATCCAGCGTTTGGATTTTGGTTGACTTTCTTCACAATCTCATCCTAATGAAAAAAAATCAAAATCTTGATTAGTGAGAAATCAGAAGAACAGAACTAATTAAACAAGATTCAAACCTGAAGTATCTTCGAGTTCAGTTTCTGTTTGGTAAGATTTTCTGCTGATATACCCTGATTAAGACAAAACCCAGAAGATTTTAGTCAACAAAGTTTGGATCTTTCTTTGTCTTAATGTTTTAAAGTATAGTTTTTATGTAACTACACAACTAAAAGATAGATAGTATTGGATCTAAATGAAACATAGCACCAAACTTCATACACAAATCAAACTTAAGAAGAGATGATTATGAAAGTTACCTTCAAGTCAAAAGCCAAGAGAAGCCCTAAGAGCAAGAAAACAGAGGCCAAACAGAGTTTGGTATTGTAAGCAGCCATGAAAACAGAGTTTGCTTCTTCGATGAATCAAAAACCAAAAGATCTATTTGTATAAGTTAAACCTCAGTGGTGGGGGAATGAATCTTCAGAGAGAGAGAGAGTGGCTTATCTACTGCAGAATGTCAGAGACATTTCTTGGGAAACTGAATCAGCCAATGACTTGTTTAAGAGCCAAAAGAAGATCTTAGCCGTTGATTGGTGCAATCTACAGAATTCTAGGCCGTTAAAGGTATACATGATTGCCACGTTGCGTCATTACTCATTACACATCTTTCGTAATAGTATCTTATGGGATTGGAGTTGGACCCTTTGTTACGAAATCTCAATGGCAAGTTAACACCCATCGATCAGATAAGTTACTTGTGTAAGTTTGTAACTCTTAGTTACCCAAATTTTTTTTTATTCTTTGGGTTATAGGTTAATGTTGATTTAGTCGGAAAAAAAAAAACGAATGTTAATGTTGATTTACTATAAGACCAAATTATGAATGTGAATATTGCAAAATCTACCACATTTCAATAGCACATGCGGAATTGTGGACCAAAATACCCCTGATTGGGACAGAGTCTGTGTCAGAGACAGAGACAGTTTCGTCCGGCGCTTCCAAAGAAGGAGCAGGTAGGTCTGCAATAAATGCTGCACATTTACATTTGCTAGATAATTGAATTTAATTAATAAAAATGATAATAGAGTAGAGTTAGACCATTAATTGCTCTTTTAATATATCAGATAAAAGAGGGGACATGTTCGGATCGAATGAGTAATAGAATGAGATCGGGGACAAATTCATATCGAATGAGTAATAGAATTAGATCGGAGACAAGTTCAGATAGAATGAGTAATAGAATTAGATCGGTGACAAGTCAAATCGAATGAGTAATATAATTAGATCAAAAATTAAGCGTGATGATTTTTATCATCCAATTCTCTTGACTGTCCATCGCCAGATGGTGTAGTTTTGCCCGCCAGAGATCTGGATTTACTCGGGGACAACTGGAATAGAATTAGATCGAGGACAAGTTCAGATCGACTAGGTAATAGAATTAGATCGAGGACAAGTCCATATCGAATGGGTAATAGAATTAGATCGGGTCAAGTCAAATCGAATGAGTAATATAATTAGATCAAAAATTGAGCGTTTTTTCATCCAATTCTCTTGACTGTCCATCGCCAGATGGTGTAGTTTTGCCCGCCAGAGATCTGGATTTACTCGGGGACAACTGGAATAGAATTAGATTGAGGACAAGTCCAAGATGATGATAATAGAGCAAGATGATGAAATCGGAGACAAGATCTAGAGACAAGATCTGGATAGAGAATTCTCAATCGGGGACAAGATCTGGAGACAAAAACGAAAGTTAATTGTTTAGTCTGAGGAGATATAATGTTTCTTGGTTAAAGCGCACATGTTTCGAGGGAAGAAAGATAAATAGGGAGGGAAAATAAATATGGAGGAAGATAAATAGAGAAGAGAGATAAATAGGGAAGATAAATAGGGAGGGCAAAATGGTAACTCTACATCGAAATGTGGTATGAGTTGAAAGAAGGGAAGAAATATGATAGATTTTGAAAGAAATTGGGAAAAAGTGGTAGATTTTGTAGTTTTTCAGATAAAAAGTTTGGTGGTAAAATTGTAAACAAATTAAATTAATATTTTATGAGATTTGATCAAATTAGTTTTTGTGCTTGTGCATAATTGTGTTACTATGGATCGGGCATTGTCGATCCATTGATGTCAAAAAAAAAAAAAAAAACCCTTAAATTCGCTTAGAAATAAAGATATAAAAAGTGTCATGGGATAAGATAACATGATTAAAATAAAATAACGTGCAAAGAGTTATTTACTTAATAATTTTTTTTTGCTAATACCCTTAATTTTTTTTACAAAGTTTTGTCACTAGACCAGACCATGGCGACCCAAATTCTTACAAATTGGATATATAAAGACTTTTTAGTGATGATAAAATTCTTAATTAGAATTTGATTACATGGCACGATCACAACGGGAATTAAGGAGAGCTTTGCTGAGACAATTGAAAGCATCGATGTAGGAGACAAAGCCCATGAACCAAAACTCAAACCCATCTTGTGTCACCATATGCACATACCTCTCACTTGGCTTCAACACGTTCGTTGATGAACTAATGCTACGTATCTTCTCCCACTCCATCACCACCTATCAATACAACATTAAAATATCACATATAAATGTTATATTGCTCAATATATTATATAGTCACTAATCTTTAGAAACCAAATTATTATATCCTTATTTTACAAAATAAAAACAAATATTTGACAAAGAACAATTCTTGTTACCAACTAAGATATTTTTTTAAGTATGAACAAAACTTCTGGAACAAAAAAAAAGTTTGAAACTCATGGTCTAACCTTGTAATATGCCGCAACACCATTTCCACCGACAGAAGAAGGAAGACGAATGGCATAGTCGCTACAAAAAGCGATTCTTCTGTTGGAAATGTATATCACTCCGGTCACTGGTCCCGAAGTAGTCGATATGTAGCAAACAAACGAATCTAAAAGTTTCTCTGCAGCTAAAACACCAAACTCTCGTTGAAACACTCTCTCTGGTCCTCCTTCAACGATCATCTTAGTGCCTTGAGAAAGCCTAGCCATTGCTGCATCACCTATGCTAGGACTAAACTTCACTGTTCATGTCCGGTTTCATGCATAGACCATATATAGATTATGGTTAAAAAAATCATCAGATCTATGTTTTAGGTATATATATAAACCCTCACGTACGGTGATCTTTTAAACCGCCGGCTAATGCTTCCGCTTTGCGAGTAACGTCCTCTACTTTCTTCCCACACCGATTCAACACCTCAAAAACCTTATCCTTGGACCCTATATGTATTATACATCAATCAAGATTTATCATAAGCTTAACTAAGACACGAACAATCATATTGTTTAGACTTACTCTTATCAGAAGCTGATGTGGGAGTAGTAATGTGGACGTAAGGATTATTATAACGACCGCCATGGCTGTTGGTTTTGTGTTTAGCCGTCGAGCCTAATTTATCGTTCACATCCTTGTATTGCTGACTCATGATATTAGACATAATGGTGATGGAGAAGACGATAAATGAGGTTGATATAGAGGGAGGCCCGGCCGTGGATTGTACGCGATCGGACCTTTATTCGTATTGCTTTTTTAAGGATTCGGATAACGATGATTGATTCTCCATGGATGGTGTCGAGATGCCATTCATGATAATAATATTTCTATTAATGTATATCTTATCTTGCTGGAATAATGAATCATGTGACATTTTTTACTTCCTACGGAGAGTTCATTTTGAAAAGTAAAACGTCCGGGCCGGATCCGTTAAAATAAATATAAGTCCGGGCCCTAATTAGAGATTTTTCGGGCTAAAAGTTTTAACCTAAAACAGGGTTGGCCCAATTTCAGAAAGTTTTTTTTTCTTCTTCAATCTCCTCTCTTCTTTCTCGAAAACACTCTCGTTTTTGGGTTTCGTATTGTTGGTGTTGTGAGAAGCCATAAGAAAACAAGCGGCGAAGCTCAGATTCATATCCCGTAGAGGTATCTATCATACTCGAATTGAGGAAATTAGCAACAAGTAATTTGTATATATCTCTTATGTTTAATTTGGTGTTTATGTCTGAAATTATGAACAGATTGTTGTCTCTTTTTTGGTGCTTCTTATGACAGTTTCTTCAGTTGTTTCCAAGTGAATTAAAACATCAATATTCGATGTCTTGGAGAGGAAGCAGTGGAAAACCACAAGGTGGTGGTGCCGATTATGGCAAGCCTGAGCCTTTTGTGATTTTCCCTGTAAGTTGTACAAAAAACTTGTCTTCAAAATTTGATCTCTTCAATTGCAGATTCTGTGTTAAGGTTTTTTTTTTTCTTCTTGTTCTGGGCAGGATATTACGTTACCTGATCCGAAATCAATCTCAACAGACTTGCAATTAGTTCAAACCTACTTTAGTTTCAATAAGTTTTGGAGAAATTCTCCTTATCATTTAGGCGATGGTGTTTCTAAGAAAGGTATCAACTTTTGTCTTTGTTATCTCTGTGTTTAAATAAAGCTTAAAGCTTTGAACAAAAAATAAATAAAGCTTAAAGCTTTTTTTTTTACAATCATCAGAGAATGAGAGTTTGGACATTGAGAGGTATTCAGACTCGTTGAAGCCCAAGATGAAGTCTAATAAGAATGGATCTTTCTTTGATTTTCTTGTTCTTAGACCTGATAACTTCCCTAAAGAACTTCTTGGAGGTTTGTTTTAGTTTCATCATCTCAACACTTTTTTTTTTTTTTTTGGGTTTTGATTCATCTTTGATTTGTTGATTATAATTGGATATTATGCGATTTCAGATACTCGAAGAGAACGTCCAGTGAAGAGAGCTAAATGGAGTCAAGAAGCTGGTACTTTGTGTTTATTAGTTTCTGGTGTTTTTCAACAATGTATCAAGAAGCTCAGGTTTTTATGTTTTTGTTTCACAGATTTGCAGAAATTGGATGTGTTTGAGAAGCTTGAAGCTAAGTTTAAGGTACTAGAGAAACAGTTCAATGGTTTTTTTGGAGTACTTTGCGGTAACGTTTTTGGATTATGTTTGGTTAGGCTGAAGGCAATGAAGTGAAAGGAGAAGGAGAAGATGATGAAGAAGTTGAGGAATCCGAAGGAGAAGAATCTGATAATGGAGATTATGATCAGGTTTTGCTTGTTTTCCAGATTATTAATGTTGAATAGAAGCCTTGTGTGATTCTTCTTCTTCAAGTTACTTAACAATTTTGTTCTTGAATGTTTTGTAGAACCAAGACTTTGATGATGATGACGACGATTATAATCAGGATGATGGTGAATGTAAGCATTGTCATCTTTATTCTCTGTTTCTTTACTAAGATTGTATCCCTAAAACTATTCTTACTAACTTTGTTTCTCACGTTTCTTGCCAATAGTTGAGGACGTGTATTAAGCTGCTTCTTCTTTTCCCAAAAGAATCAAGTTTTGCAGACAAGAGAAGCTCAGCCTTGAAGGTGAAAGCTCTTAGGTTTTTGTTTCCTTGGTTTTTGCTCTATACTAAATCAGTTGTAAGATTATTTCCAAACATTGTGATCTAGTAGAGCTTTGGATATAATGGCTTGGAAGTACCATTTCTGGGAAGAGTTGATAAGGGTGTCAATTCCCATATGGCCATATTTGTAGAAATTTTTGCAACATCCCCCAAAAGTGTTTGATCTTTGGTTTACAAATGGATTGATACAAGTTGTTAGCTTCTTCATGAGACACATTGGACTTGATAATGTTGCTGCAATCTGCTTTTTGTGACTGCTATCAAATATCTTGATGTATTTGCTTTAGCTCTGTATTCTATTTGCTAGTAGAAATTTTAGATTTGCAACGTTCTCCAACTTTGCTTAGCTAGCAATAAATAAGTTAATTTCTGATTTCTAACACTATTCACTGCTTTCCAACTTGTCACCTTATCTCATGATATCCAAGGCACTGTGTTTTAACTTTTTCAAAAGCCAATCAGAATCTTCTTGTACTAGAGTTTATCATTTGGTAGTGAAGTTGCTACTAAGACCATCTCCGTTGGCTTTATTTTTTGCTCTAAATTTGGAGTTCTCTAAAAATAGAGCAATGGTTTGCTCCAATAATTGGTTCTATTTTTTGCTCTATAATAAATATTTTATTTTAATATTTTATTTTAATTTCTCATATAGTCCTTCACTTTCAAAGTTTGCAAATTCTACCCATATAGTTTATTTTTAAACTAATATCTAATAAAACTATATTATTAAAAATAAAATTTTATTACAGCACATAAATAGAAAATCGAAAGATTAATACATTTTTATTTAAGATTCATCATTAGCGTAATTCTCCCACAAATGATCGACTAATGCATTTCGAAGTGAGAAATGAGCTTCTTTGTCTTTGATTTGTTTATATCGAGAAAGAAATTCTTGAAATCGGGTATTTTCATCTGTGATGTTTAGTGATTTTTAGTTTATCATTTGTGATGTCATTGTTTTCTAATTTAATATATGTTTTGTTATATTTTAAAATTTAAATTAGTTTAGTAACTATGATTTTTAATATAAATTTATGAGATATAAAATTTAGTTATATAATTTTGTTTAGGTGTAAAATTATAATATATTAAAACTGAGGGAGTAGTTTGTAAATAAAAAAGTTGTGCTTCAAAAATAGAGATATGAATAGTGTTGCTCCAAATTTGGAGCAACACTATTCATATCTCTATTTTTGAAGCAAGATATAGAGCACCATTGGAGTGATTTTACACCAAATATAGAGTTTAAAGCAAGATTTGAAGCACCATTGGAGATGCCCTAAACATACCATTTTCATCTCTAAAATATCAAATTTTTTCCCTTTTGTTTCTTGAAATTACTTGGCTAGTTGAAGTGAAAGCATTGGCAAACAATGTGTTCCGGTTCCTAATTACAATGATATATATACATTAGGCACTTATTGAAGCCAATTCCTCTACAAATCAAAGTAACCTAGAGAAAACTAGAGTCTAATCAGAAGTAAAAAAACAAAAACAATAAAACAATAAACTTGAAGAAACAATTCAGCAGAGAGATATTCGAATCTATCCATGAAAGGATATTGGAATTTGAAGGGTAAAAAAGGAGAGAGCTTTCTCACTCACAAAAACTGATTCGAGTTTTGATATAAGCCTCTGTCTGAACCAGAAGGTGTTCCTATATTTCACCTTCTCGTTATTCGGAGGCTATACATAACACATACTATATACATACGTAGATTCCCAAATTGATGTCTGAAACTTTTAGTGAAGAAGCTTGATAGGTTTAAAAAAACCAGAAGCTTCTCCAGAAAACAAAAAGCCACAAATCAAAACAATACAGAAAAGTATTGATGATCAGATTGATATACGCCTCCTAACTAAGCCAATAAATATGAAATTGCCTAATAACTAGGGTTCATAAAGCTACTCAAGGAGGCAGATTTTATTATCAAAAACAAACAAAAACGATAGAAACAAACAAAGAGGGACTAATGAAGAAGATGATGAGTTACGAAGAGAAGAAAGGCGCTACCCTTTTTATTCACCCTGTTTTCTAGGGTTTTTAATGGTTTGGGTTTGTGAATTACTATTTTGCCCTCTTTCAAGAACCGATTGTTTTATTTGGTCTGGTTTTCTAAAACCACTCAGTTAATTTGGTTTGGATTTCTAAAACCCCTCAATCAAGATCTTTTTTTATTTTATTTTATTTACATCATTGTGATGTAATTCACATGTATTATAATTTAAACATTTTGAATTAAATTTCATTCATTTTTTTTGGATATATTAATATAGTTTTGAGTCATTTTTTTTGTTAAATTTGACTCACATTCGTTGCAATTAGATTAATACCTATACAGTATATACCTTGGCTTTGAAATGTATTTACAATGGAATGACATCTAGAGGTATGCATTGGATGGCTTGGAACAAGTTGTGCAATAGTAAATCAGAAGGAGGGTTAGGTTTTCGGAATGTAGACGATTTTAATTCAGCCCTATTAGCTAAACAATTATGGCGGTTGATTACGGTTCCAGATTCTCTTTTTGCGAAGGTGTTTAAAGGGCGGTATTTTCGGAAATCCAATCTCTTGGAAAATATTAAATCATATTCCCCATCATATGGATGGCGTAGTATCTGTTCAGCTAGATCTCTGGTTAATAAAGGACTTATTAAAAGGGTCGGATCTGGGAAATCCATCTCAGTTTGGGAGGATCCCTGGATTCCAGCACAATTTCCGAGACCAGCAAAGAGTAATGGTTCACATGTTGACCCATTGTTAAAAGTTAACAATCTTATAGATAGTCGGTCGAATTTTTGGAATATTTCTCTTTTAGAGGAGATCTTTGATCCAGAAGATATCGCCATTATAAGTGCCATGCCTGTGGGTGCGCCAACTAAGGAGGATACACTGGGTTGACATTTTACAAAATCCGGAAAATATACAGTCAAATCGGGATATCATACCGCACGGTTAGGAGATTTGGAGACAAATTTCTCATTGATTGGACCAGACATCACACCGTTAAAAGCACATTCTTGGCAAGTGCATTGTCCACCTAAGATACGTCATTTTTTATGGCAAATTTTAACGGGTTGTGTACCAGTTACGGAAAATTTGCGGAGAAGGGGAATTGATTGTGATACAGGTTGTGCTAGATGTGGCGAACTAGTGGAAACAATCAATCATACACTCTTTCAGTGCCACCCGGCACGACAGGTTTGGGCACTCTCTCAGATTCCTACGGCAATGAGAATTTTTCCAACAGAGTCTATTTTTGTGAATTTGGACTATTTATTTTGGAGAATACCTTCGGAACTTGACTCTTCAGCCTTTCCATGGATTATCTGGTATATATGGAAAGCAAGGAATGACAAAATTTTTGAAAATATTGATAAAGATCCGTTAGAGGTATTACGGTTAGCTGAAAAAGAAGCACAATTGTGGCAGTCAGCCCAAATTGAGCTTCATCATGAATCTCATGGTACTGTGGAATTGGTAAATCGTTCTCGAGTGGGGAATACTTCACTTGACTCGAATTATTCAGGATATCGTTGCTTTGTGGATGGATCGTGGAAAGAAAGTGATAAGTTCTCCGGTACAGGATGGTTCTGTACATCTTCAAACGGAGAGCCGCCAACCATGGGAGCTGCAAATCTCCGTCGAAGTTTATCTCCATTACATACCAAGTTCGAGGCCCTTCTTTGGGCGATGAAGTGTATGATTGGTGCAGATAATCAAGATTCAAGAGGTAGAGTTCCTTACAGACTGTTCTGATCTGATGAAGATGGTGTCTTCTCCAACCGAATGGCCGGCGTTTTCAGTGTACTTGGAGGAATTTCAGAGCGACAAGGAAGAATTCTCATCCTTCTCTTTATCTTTAATTTCTCGTAATGCTAATGTAAAAGCGGATCATTTGGCACGAAAAATTCGTACAGAACCGCTTCATATCACATTTGTAAACAACATTCCCTAGGAATGGCTCTTTTGAGCTCTAATTAATTTCGGATGACAAAAAAAAAAAAAGACATTGGTTTAATTCTTAAGATTTAGAAATTTAATAAAAGATATTAAGGAAACGATTTTGGTCCTAAATCTCGATTAAATTTAAAGTTTTCTTACATACGATCAAATTTTTGTTTACGATTTTAAAGATATGTGGTTTGTATTAGTTATTACTATAATCTCGCTTGATTAATCGAATCCTAACAATCTACACTAAACTAACTATCTTCACTTACCTAAATAGATATTTTGGTTACTATTTTGCACATATGTAATAAATATATTTATGTGCATACACTTCGTATTTCATATTCCTCCTTATATTCACAAAAACGAATCTATAGAAACAAATAAGTATTCTTCATAGCTAATAGCCTCCTCCATAGGCTCACCGGGTTGCTCATATGAGGGCTAAAGTACATGCAATCCAATTCCAACACTCTCGAAGTCTCATAGATCGGAACCGATTCCGGTGCCAGATTTAACAAATGAAGATGCAGAGGTAGATGAGAAGAATTAACCAAACAAAACAACATCATTCATTATCCAAAGAGAATTAGAAATCTGGGGAGCAAAACGAGATCTACGGGTTATGGATTAATTTTGTTCTTCAACTCGAAACCAGATCCATTATTTGACGTCATCAAACTAAGGGCAAAATCGACTTTTTGGCATTGCAAGAATGCCTAAATCCGAACATATTCGTCGAGTGCCTAAATCCGAAGAGTATTTGTGTTTTAATACCTTATTTTTAAATAACTCTTCATAATAACGTAATCATCGGATATTTCTAAACAAAAAGGACTACATAGATTTGATACCAGTTTTGTTATGGTATTAAATATATTATGCTTGGCCACCAATATTTTTTTGACCTAACTTAGTCTACTATAAATATTCTATACCATTGCGTCTTCTCATACATACAATATATCAGATAAGATAATTTCATGAAAAAATAAACACATTTAGTAATTTGATTTTCTTGGTACTTATATTAATTTATACTAATTTCTCTATCTATTTATTAATTCAACAAATATATAGTAAATCACAATCTTACTATTCAATTGAAAATTAGTATCTATATAATATATAAAATATTATTTTAAGATTATAATTAAACCATATTCAAATTTATACATCCATAAATCCATATTTACTCAAATGTATACATCACTATGTTTTCCTATGTAATTTTTTTTTAAAATCGAAACCTAAAAAATGCTCATTGTAAACAATATATATAATATATGGAAAGAGATGTCTTAAGAAAAATATAAAATTTTAATCGTCTATAACTATAGATAATAATCAAAATTTTAACATTACAATTTTAAAATAACATATAGTCTCACGGGACATATCCTAGTTAGATACATAACAACACATACTACTATTTTATAAACTAGAATCATTTTACACTTCATATTAGATATACATAAACACACATCAACAGTTAAACAATCTATGATTACATGTTTACAGTTATAACACAACAGATATTCCAAATAAAAATCGAATAATAAAGAGAAATTGTTAAAAATGCCCCTTTTTCAATACTCCTTTTCAAAAATGCCCCTTTTGAGAGTCCATTTTTAAGTTTGCCCTCTTTTAATTTTTAATGACCATTTTACCCTTATTTGAAACAAAATTAGGTCCACAAAATACAAAATATTTTTTGGCGGGAAAAGTGATCCCGCAATTTTCCCGCCAAAACACTTGTAAAAACCTTTAAAAAACCTTGTAAAATTTTCCCGTAAAAATTTTTCCCGCCAAAAAATTTTTTTTTTGCGGGAAAAGTGATTCCGTAATTTTTTTTTGCGAAATCTTTTTGGCGGGAAAATTTTTGGCGGGAAAAATTTACAAGGTATTTTAAAGGTTTTACAAAGTATTTACAAGTGTTTTGTAAGGTTTTACAAGGTATTTTAAAAGGTTTTACAAGGTACTTATAAGGTTTTATAAGGTATTTATAACTTGTAAAACCTTATAAAAAACTTGTAAAACCTTATAACTTGTAAAAACCTTGTAAAATAGCTTGTAAAATCTTATAATATCTTATAAATACCTTGTAAATACGTTGTAAAACCTTTTAAAATACATTGTAAAACCTTATAAATATCTTGTAAAAAACCTTTAAAATACCTTGTAAATTTTTGGCGGGAAAAACTTTCCCGCCAAAAATTTAACGCCAAAAAAATTGCGGAATCACTTTTCCCGCAAAAAAAATTTTTTGGCGGGAAAAAGTTTTACGGGAAAAATTTACAAGGTATTTTAAAGGTTTTACAAGTTTTTACAAGAGTTTTGGCGGGAAAAATTGCGGGATCACTTTTCCCGCCAAAAAATATTTTGTATTTTGTGGACCTAATTTTGTTATATTTCCTTATATATTTGTGATATCTTTTATTAAAAGAAGGGTAATTTAGTCATTTTGTACATAAAAAGGGGTATTTTTAAAAATGGACAGCCAAAGGGGGCATTTTTGAAAAGGGGTATTAAAAAAGGGGCATTTTTGTGAGTCTCCCAATAATAAAATATAAGTATCCGGAAATACTTATATAATTTACTATTTCTATACATCCTTTGTACATTTGGACTTGATATTTAGAGAAGAAGGGGTTCGTCAGAAAAGTCCGATCTCAGTAGAGAAAGTTTGCTTCGCCGATAAAACCATCGTAGGAGAGGTTTTTTTTCGTCGAATTAAAAAATAAATAAAAAGTTTCAAACTTCCCGATCACAGAGAACTTAATTTAGTCGCAAAGATATTGGATCACGAGTTTGACCTAGAATCTAAAATCAAAGAAGAATTCAATTGAGAGAGATCTTTATAATTAATTAGATGATCTTTGTTCGCAACAACTCTGTTACTCAACGAACACAGACAACGACAGATTAAACAAACATGATTAATAAGTTCAATTATGATTCGTAAAGCCCTACAACTCAACTAACGCAAGTTGCAACATGATACTCATCTAGGCTAGTGAAGCGAGTTTACAACACTTATGATGTGTAAAACGCTTAGAATCAACCACAAGTTAGCTACTTAAGCAATATGCATTAAAAAGAATAACTAAGAGAAACAAATCACAGATATCACATAAATCTTTTGTCCAAAAAAAAGATGAACAAATCACAGATCTAACAGATCTAGATAAACGATCGTATGAATCTCCTTCGAAACCTTTTTGCACAACACATTTCAAATAAAAACCGAAAAATAAAATATAAAATATCTAGAAATACTTATATAATTTACTTTTTCTATACATGCTTTGTACATTTGGACAGAGATATTTGGAGAATTTAATTTTTCCTAATATATTTGCTTATAGTTTTATATAAATAAATTGAGATAGTGGATTCCAAATTTCTTATAAATGTTCATGGTGAGTTTTTTTTTTTTTTTTTTTTTTTTTGGTGATAGAGCATTAAGCTACAAAAACTTTTTTTTCAAGGTTGTTCACTTCTTCGGTTGTATATTATCAGCTGCGTTGTTTGCTCACTACTTTTTTTTAAGATGTTATTTAATTTGAAGTCATATGTGTATATATTGTGGATGCAAAAATCCACACAAGAATTTGTATAAGATTGAAAAGAGAATTAAGGGCTAGATTCTCTATATGAGCCTAAGATTCTCTATAAGGGCTTAGATTCTCTATATACGAGACTTGAATCGACCAACTGGACACTGTTCATAGGAAGAATAATACAAAGAGATTTCAGAAGAGCTTGGAATGATAATTGTACTCATGGATCAAGCTACTTAGTATTCGTTTAGAAATCAAGCTTATACGTAGTTTCATTATTATCATCTAGAATGAGATGTTCGTTGGTGAATGTATGTATAACAAACTCATATAGAGTGTAAATGGACAGACTTTAAATGATGTGTTAGAGCATTTCCAATTCATCTCTATTTTCATCTCTAAAATAAAGTTTGGAGTAAGATTTTCTCGAACCCATCTCTATTTCCAACTCCAAAATAAAGATTTCCATTTTTTTTTTTCATATTTGAAGATTTCTATTTTGAATTTATACTAAAATTTGGAGACTTCAATTTTTAACTCCAAAATTGAGTATAATTGGAACAAAACCCAATTCTAAAATGGTGATACTCTATTTTGGAGAAAAAAAAAATACAAAAATACGTTTCTCGTGTGGACTCCTCTTTTATATTGATTTCGATCTCTGTAAAATGTCCGTAACTTGCTTCACAAGCCACATAGTCTCCGCTAAGGAGTGTTCATGGGCTGAACGTAGAAGATTTCAGACGTGGGCCATAATCAAATTGTTAGTCGTCTAGGAATCTTTGATTTTTGAATGGGCCGGATTGTGCTAAAAATCCTGCTCCAAGTCTCCAACATGTATTAACATATATAATCAATTTATAATTTTTTATATATTAGAACAATATAAGAAAAAGACTTGTTCAAATTTTATGTGGGTAATTTCAATATAGTTATAGTCATTTTTTAGTTAAAAATTGACTGAAATTCGTTGCAACTAAAATAATATTAGATATATTTAAAAGATACTACCATTTGATAAACTAGAAGCATTCTAAACTTAATATTTAAATATACATAAATACATATCAACAATAGAACAACCTATATTTACAAGCTTATAGAGTTATCTATACTATTAATTGGGAATCACTAGATATTAAACAACCTTATGAATGATAAAATATTACATAAGATGCCATTGATTTTTAGTGTTTTCAAATAAATTCATTAAAGGTACAATAGTAATCACAAAATTAATATATTTAAATAAAAAATAAAATTCTTTTACATAATTATTAATTTCCAAAAAAATAAACTAACTTTCTCTCTCTTATTAATTATGGACGAAAATTTGAAATTAATTTTTAAAAAATTGTTTACCAATGATAATTGAAAAACTAAGATTTGATATCCAACTAAGATTTTATCTAAACCAACAATAATAGATTATTCTATATCAAAAATAAAAATAAAAATAATATCATTTTAATTCAAAATTAAAAACACTATCTTTTAAAAAATTTATCAATGGATTAAGATTGAATTTGAAATTTCGTAAGAAAATTAAATACAAATATTTTAAGATTCAGTTTTGTGATAATATTTTCACAAATTTTGAAATATAAAACGAAATTTTATTTCACAATTTCTAAAAACGATATTAGATATTAACAAATATTTATATTTACTATGAAATAAACTCAAATAATAATAAATTTAAAGTAATTATAATTATGGCCTTCGTTTAGAACAAGTTTCAGAAATATCTAAACAATTGATTATACATATTAATTTCAAAATATTTTGCGTTTTATTTTTTCTTTTTCAACCGGATATTCCTTAAATAAATCCCTAATATATTGCACACAGTTTTGGAAATAATGTAAACTAATTATATATTTTTCATTCAAATAAAATTATGCAGCAATAGCATATCCCTTTTTAAGATGTATCTCAAATTTTTATTTTTAGTCCAAAATCAAATCAATTATGATTAAACAATGAAAAGAAGAATATGCAAAATTTAGCTAGGGAAAGAAAAACTAATAAATTTGTTAAGATATATTTGTAACTTTAACAGCATACATATTAATCAGCAAAACTCACAATATGTATTGTATGGTGTTTAACGGTAAGCAAACAAGAATTTGGAACATGATTTTAATGGAACAAAATGAGAATAGGAATTACGAGACGAGATGGGAGGGGAACATAAATTAAAAATCAAATTAAATACCCCACTGGCATGAGTTCGGGTTATGAGCACTATATAAAATAAATTTGTTTACACACAACCTTGTACGTACATTTTCAGTTACACATATTCTATTTATGACGGATACGAGACCGTCATATTTTTATTTCACGTATATGAGACGGGTTATGGGACAAAGAATTTATGACAAATACAGGACGAGATAGGTTCCCTGTTCCAAAATAGTTACACCTAGCTAATATACATGAAATAACCAAACTAAAACTAAATCTATATCCTATTTAACGCATGTAATCAAAATTTTAGAAATATTTTGATTAGTTTAGAAAATAAAAACGTAACATCATTTAACTTTTGCAACTAAATTATAACTTAATTTTATCTTAAATATAATTTCGCACGTACGTGTAGGTCCGGATCTTAAAATATAACTACGTACTAACGCAACTGAATTTCGTTCATTACTCTAACTTTACAATATTTATACTATTATGAAGTTCACTAATACAACAAAATATTTTATATTCTTAAAATCTATATAACAATTTTATAATAATATCTCTGCACGTACGTGTAGAACCAGACCTAATACACTAAAATATATATCATAGAAACAACAAATAATCTATATTAAATTAAAATTTGTTAGAAATTTTTTTAAAATATAAAATCCCGCACGTACGTGCGGGTCAGGATCTAGTAGTTATATACAACAACACATATTTCTTTTTTTTTTTTCTTTTTTTTTGTAAACCACAACAACACATATTTCTAATAATCACTAACAACATATATTCCTAATAAAGACTGAAAATATATGGAGATACTTATAGAATTTACTTTTTCTTTACATGCTTTGGACATTTAGACTTGATATATAAAGAATTTGAATTTTCCTAATATTATTTCCTTATAGTTTTATATGTATTGCAAATTTCTCATATTCTGTTTTTGGTGAGTTTGTTTTTTTTTTGCTAGTTATTGACTATTTAGCTACAAAACCTCTCTTTTTTTCACCGTGTAGAATGTGGATCTCACGCGGTTTTAAAGACAGCAAGAAGTTCAAATGTTTAAAACTATAAACGACACGAAGTTCTGTTCTCCTTTTCTGAGTTAGTGTTCACACGTGGGAAACAACTCCAAAAGCGAACCATGCGCGCTGTTTTTTTGGTTGCTAGCCGTTATACCAACTGTTCCTTACTCATACACCAAATATTAATTTTTAAAACATTCCTTTTTTCTGCCAACAATTAATAAAACAAAATTTTCTTCTCTCTCTTTTTTTTTTCTTTTTCTTTTTCAATTTGCCTTTTTTAAATAATTTAATATATATACCCATTCACAGTATAATAAAGTTTGAGAAGATGTTAAAAAAAAAAAAAGTCATCTCTGTCAAAGATTTTTCTTGATTCTTTCTTTTTTCCTCTATTGAATTTTTTTTTTTCTTTCTCATTCGTTGTTTCCTTTCAGGCAAAGAGAGGAAACAACGTTTCTTCTTCTCAGATTCTTTACCTTCTTAAGGCAAAAACCCAAAAGAGAAAAGATCAAAATCTCGCATTCAGATTTTAGGGTTTCTGACAAATTCTTCGGCGAAATTCAAGATCTAAACTTCGGCAATGTCGACGATTTCGCCGTCATTGGCCGTAATTTCGTTTCTTTTTCTGACTCTTCTGAATCTATCTTTGGTTATCGCTGATCCTTCGACGGAGATTGTTAAAGGAGGAGAGATTAGGTTACCTTCGGAGAAGATCGACGGTGAAAAAAACAGAGGCGAATTTTGTGAAGGAATTGCTAAACCGGCTTCGTGTCCGGTTCAGTGTTTCAGGCCTGATCCGGTTTGCGGTGAAGACAGCGTTACTTACTGGTGCGGTTGTGCAGATGCTTTGTGCCATGGTGTTCGTGTTGTTAAACAAGGAGCTTGTGATGTTGGTAATGGCGTTGGTTTGTCTGTTCCTGGACAAGCTCTGCTTTTGATACACATTGTCTGGATGATGCTTCTTGGGTTTTCTATTCTCTTTGGCCTCTTTTGATTTGGTTCGAGTCTTTTGTGAATCAAACAACATATAGAGATTGTTTAGGTTTTCTGATTGCGACTGATGAATCTTTTTGTTTATAATCTTTTTCTTTATTGCTCTGTATTTGAAAAATTACATTAAAACTATGAGGAAGTATCATTATTTGTTTTGTTTCGTACAAAAGAAGCTTTTTTGAATCTTGCTTTCTCCATCTCTTTCCCAAGATAATCGAGGATTGTATCGGTTACGTGGTTAGGTAAACAACCTGCATCTAGCATCGCTTTCAAGTACTTGTATGCTTCTTTCAATTTCCCTGCTTTACTGTTCACTTCGATCATCGTGTTGTAACTCACAACGTCCGGGTTTATTCCGTTGCTCTTCATGTGATCAAACAGTTGGGTTGCTGCATCTAATCGGTTTGCTTTCCCAATCGCGTTGATCAATGTGTTGTACATTACAATGTCTAGATATCCTCCTTGCTTTGTGAGCCTGTCGAGTACCGCGCCGGCTAAGTCAGCTCTTCCCATTTTTCCTAATCCTTGGATTATTACATTGTATGTTGCTATGTCTGCTGCGCAAAAATTCTCACCCATTTGGTCAAGCACTCCACGGACGGTTTTGAAGTAACCCTTCTTGACAAACGAGCTCATCATGGAGTTGTAGGTGTAGCTCGTGAGATCGGTCACACCCATTCCATTGAATATCTCAAACAATTTGCAGGCTAAGCTGAGATCCCCTTTGGACAGATAGATAGATAGAAAAGTGTTCATCATGTCAACGTCGAAAGAATCTGGCTTTGCTTCAACTCTTTGACCTCTGGCCAAACCAAACAAGGGCTTAGGTCGATTGCTCTGATGGGCTAATTGGTCCATATATGGAGATGATGACCAAGGGTCATCTTCCATAGGTGGGACTTCCTCAGCCCTAGCTCCATCGTCTTCCAAACCCACCATGCTCATGATATCTAGGAAGCTTCCTTTACTTGGAAACATTGGGGTGTAATCCTTATCTTTCCTTTGTGGACGTTTTAGTGAAGCTTCCACTCCAGCGTTCCATCTCAGAACATTAGGCACCAAGTTTCCTTCCCGTACGTGTTTCATCAGCTTCTCTTTCCAATCCCACCTCCCTTGTTTGTGAAACCCGATCAAGAGTGAACTAATTGTAACCAAATCCACAGTGAAACCTCTAGTTTCCATCTCCTCTACCAATTTCACTGCTTCCTCTAGCTTCCCTTCCCTGCAAAGCTGCAACACAACAATGCTAAACGTAATGGCATCGACAAACTGGCCCTTCTTCTTCAAGTCACAGAACAGAGTAAACCCAGCCTCAGCTCTTCCGTTCCTAAATAACCCATCAATTAAAATGTTGTATGTCCAGCAGGAAGCTCTAACTCCTTCTTGAACCATCTTCTCAAACAACTGACAAGCCTCAGTAACTTTTCTTGCCTTGAGTGTCCCATCTAAAAGACAATTATACACAACCGTATCAGGGACAAACCCGTTATACTGCATCTCACCGAAAATCCTCATTGCATCATCCATCCGGTAAGATTTACAACATCCTTGAATCAGTATCCGATAAGTCGAATTATCAGGCTCATGACCAGACACTTTCAGTTCGTCCCATACAATCAAAGCATCTTTAGCTTTTCCAAATAAACACAACACATGAATCAGGCTATTATATGTGCATATATCAGGAGCAAAAGAAGACCCAGAGACCGAACTTCGCTCCTTCATCTCCTTGAACAAACTCAATGCAGCATCCAAATCTCCCCAACAACCAAATCCATGTATACATATGTTATAACTCCAAGTATCAAACTTGAATCGATTCATTCCCTTTAACTTTTCAAAAACCGTTTTGAACTCCGACCTCATATCTGCTCTTCTTAGACCAACCAAGAGCTCATTAACAGCAACCCTTCCAGGAAGATAACTTACAGTAACCCCACTAGTATCATCACCATGGTTATCAGAAGCTTCTAAAAGCTTAAAGAAAATGGATAAAGCAAGACGCAATTCGTTTTTCTTCGCCAGAGCAATAAGAACAGAATCATATAAACTAGGGTTTAAGCAATCTCCTAATTCCTCCATGTAATCCAAAACTCCCAACGCTGATTCGAACTTACCCGAACGGATTAGAGAATCTAACAGTATCTTCGCCATCGTCTGGTCCAAGTTAACGCCATCTTCCTTCATTGAACAAAGCAAATCGGGAACTTCTCCGAGAAGCCCTGTCCGGCAAACAGTGCGAAATATCTGAGAGTAAGCTGATACTGAATGTTTGTATCCAGTACGGAGAGAATAACACCATCGGAAGAAATCTAGCTTCTTCGATGGATCTATGGAGTTTCTACGAAGGATCTGGAGAACCACAGGTTCCGAAATCGGGATCGAATTCGCGTCGAGGCCCCGTGTACCGGACTGAGACAAGGTCTTGGACAAAGAAGCGACGAGAAGGACATTACAAAGCTGAGGAAAAGGTGAATTAGTCGCCGGAGATAGACCGGAAATTGCAGCTGATACGGCGCTTCCTCTTCCATGGCGCATCGCATAGTGACCACTGAGAAACGAAATTGAAAGCCCACATTGACACGACGTCGTTTACCGTATAAAGTTTCTTCGAGGCCCAGGCTTTTGCCCGTTAATAGATTGATACGGCGTCGTTTATTAAATATATATAGATGGGCCCATGAATAAGCCCATTTTATAGGGATTTTAATTTTTGAGTCGATCGATAAACCCTAAGTTCTCTCTCCGTCGTCTTCATTCTCAGCTTTGCCGTTTTCATCGATTAACGAGAGAGAAGCTTCGTTCGCCGTCGTCGTAAAAATGGGTTTCAAGAGGAAGAAGGGCGATGGTGACGGTGAGGAAATGGAATCAGAAGGTCGTGGAAAGTCTAGTTTCAATGGAACTGAGAAGAGGAGTGTGATACTTCCTTCGATGATTAAGAACAAGGATAAGAGATCTAAAGTGTATGCTAAGCAAAAGCATGAGAAGAAAGTGGAGAAGCAGAAGAAGATTAGAGCTCGTGACGCTGCTGAGAAACGAGCTCTAGAGCTTGGTGAAGAGGTACAAGATCTGGAGAAGTTTTTTTTTTAGCGATTTTTGGGGTTTTTGAATTTGAGATCTTAATTTTGGTTTGTTCTTCTTCGTTTGTAGCCTCCACAAAAGATGATTCCGAAGACGATTGAGAATACCAGAGAAGCTGATGAAACTGTTTGCCGACCTGACGATGAAGAAGTATGTTTAAATCTGATGTTTGTTTCATCTCAATATTTGAATTCAATTCATTGTCTTGTTGCTAATTTAGCGGAATCAAATTTGCAGTTGTTTGCTGATATTGATGCTGATGAGTTTAATCCAGTGCTGAGACGTGAGATTACTCCTAAGATCTTGATCACAACATGTCGTTTCAATTCCACTGTAAGTCTTTTTTTTTTTTTGTACATAAGTTACAAAATCGGTGAAATCTACATGTTTGTTGTGGTTTTTGATTCAAGTAATGTTGTTGGATTTGCAGAGAGGACCTGCGTTTATATCTGAGTTGCTTTCGGTGATACCAAACTCTCATTATCAAAAAAGAGGAACTTATGATTTGAAAAAGGTGTTGCTATTAGTATCAGAGGATACTTGTTTTCTTATAAAGTTAGTCTCTTTTTGTAACTATATAACCTTTTAGATGTTGTTCTGCAGATTGTAGAATACGCAACGAAGAAAGATTTTACATCTCTTATTGTAGTTCATACGAATCGCAGAGAACCTGGTTAGTTTTCACTTCTGAGTTTCAAGTTTCTTTGTCCTGTGATATTATCTTTATATGGTTTGTTTTAAGCTTTTGTTGTTTCATATGTAGACGCCCTTCTTATCATCGGTTTGCCAACTGGTCCTACTGCTCATTTCAAATTGTCAAATCTTGTTTTAAGGAAGGATATTAAGGTATGTGAGCACAACATTACTCTTCTCTACATCGAGTGTATATTAGTGATCACTGAATTGGATGTTGAATATAACTGCAGAATCATGGAAATCCTACAAGCCATCAACCGGAATTGGTTTTGAATAACTTTACAACGCGTTTAGGGAATCGTGTTGGGAGGTATGGTTTGCATAGTGTTGACATCTTTTTATGGTCTCTTTGGTTTCTTGCTTATGTTAGATTTTTCTTGTTTCGCAGGTTTTTTCAATCACTCTTCCCTCCGGATCCTAATTTCCGTGGTAGGAGAGTTGTGACATTCCACAACCAGCGTGACTTTATATTTTTCAGACATCACCGGTAAATAATTTCACCTTTTCTTCTTCAAGTTGCTTTTTGTTCCATTGAAACTTTTATTGAACAAATTCAATACTATTCAGTTACATATTTGAGACGAAGGAAAGCAAACAGAGTGATAAAGGAAAAGATGGTGTTCAAGAGACAATAAAACCTCGTCTTCAGGTCAATTTTATCCATGTTTAATCCAAAATTACTCTTGTTTGTGTAAACCAATCAACATTATCAATATTTGTATCATTAAACCTAAGATTTTACGTGTAGGAATGTGGTCCTCGATTCACGCTTAAGCTAGTTACTTTACAGCATGGAACCTTTGACACCAAAGGCGGAGAATTTGAATGGGTTCATAAGGTAAAAATCATCAGAAGTTACATTACAAGCTTCATTACTGTTCTTTAGAGTTTGATTGATTGGATGATTACTAATTTGTTCTCTGATGTTATTTTGTGTTTCATTACAGCCTGAAATGGACACGAGCAGGAGAAGGTTCTTCTTATAAATTCTGCTGTCTTTCGAGTTTCACAAAGTTTTGTGTTTATTTTTCATTTTCGGATTTTCCTGATCTCCGACCAAAATTGTATGTCTTTAAAACTTCACATTTCTTTTCAATATAGCCATGAGCCATCGAAACAATCGCAGGTGGACTTGTTTCAACAATATAGGTCCTTTTTTATTTTTTAAAAGCTTAATTTAAGCTATATAGTTGGTTAGCTATGATTGTTTGGTATATGGAGTATGGACCAAGAATTACTAATTTTCACTTTTTAATAGCATTTGGAAAGTACAACAGTAATATTCGATGATGACAAAAAAAAAAAAAAAAAACAGTAATATTCGATTTTGTTTAGTAATTAAGTGAACCTTTATGATGCATAATTAATAGTTTTACAACAGTTTTTGTTAATTATTGGAAAAATTACATTTTTAACCTTCAAAGTTAGCACTTTAAACTTCGAGAGAATTCCACTAACACTATAAACCACAAAGATAATTTTACTAACACTTCAAACCTCCAAACTAGTTTTTTTTTTGCACCGCCAATAAAAATGATGGAATTATATAATTTAATTTAAACTAATTTTATTATTTATTACAATTAAGAAAAATCTTTAAAAACAAAAAAAAAATTCATTTTTCTCTATCACTCACCGTCCGACTATGAAATTTTATGATAAACTTCTGAAACTAGAAACTAAAGCACAAGAAAAACTTAAATAGAATAATATAAACTAAATATATACTAATATAGAATTTGAGGTACGAGAGAAGCTTAAAATAGAGTAAAAAAACCAAAGAATGTCAAATTTTAATCAGAAAACGAAGTATTCTCCGTATCGGAAGAATCCATTGGGAGATTGATCCAAAAACGTTTTTACTCTCTCGAGTAGATAAATTGGGATCTCATAATACTAATTGCAATAAACAGATGGTGAAAACATATAATAAACTGAATAAAAATCTGAAAATTTTGTGGTCTGATGGTGAGTAGTCGAAGATGATGAAGTTTTTTTTTTAATTTTTTTTTAATTTTTTAAATTGTAAAATTGTTATAAATAGTAAAATTAATTAAAAAACTAAATAAATTAATATTACACAAACATAAATTAATTTTTTATTATTTTTTATGGCTGTACAAACATAAAAACTAGTTTAGAAGTTTAAAGTGTTAGTAAAATTATTTTACTGATTTATAATGTTAGTAAAATATTTTTGAGGTTTAAAGTGTTAGTTAGCAACATTTTGAATGTTAAAAATGTGATTTTCTCGTTAGTTATGTACTGTATTGCAGAAAGTAGTTACGTATTTATGGTGTCGTCAATATTGTCGGCTATTATATTCCCGAAATAAAAAAAGCTGAAACTTAGGTTCGAAGTTCACAATTAAAATACTGCCACGTGTTACTTTATTCACAATTAAAATAGATTTTTGTCCCCCTCATTTGTGAACGTTTTAGTGATTAACATTAAATATTAATATCTCTTTTTTTTTTTTGTTGTTTCTTCTTCATCACCTCTATTAGTACTGTTGGTCTTTCAAAAAACAAAAACAGAGGTAGAGAGGAAAAAAGAAAAGAAACAGGGAGAAAAATAAGCCCTTGACTCAAACACTAGAGAATTTGAGTCGCGATTTAGAAAGGTTTGTTCTTTGATCTGTTTTTTTTGTGAAAAAATGGTGAAAGATCTGGTAGGGTATAGATTTTATCCGACTGGAGAGGAATTGATAAACCATTACCTAAAGAACAAAATTCTGGGTAAGACTTGGCTCGTCGACGAAGCCATTAGCGAGATCAACATCTGTAGTTACGACCCTATTTACTTGCCTTGTAAGTTATCTCACTTCAAAATCATCATCTTTCTCTCATCATCGATTTTTATTACTAATTTTGGGTGTTGGTGTGTGTGTCTTTTGGCAGCGTTATCTAAGATCAAATCGGATGATCCGGTTTGGTACTTCTTCTGTCCAAAGGAGTACACTTCTGCGAAGAAGAAGGTAACGAAGAGGACTACAAGTTCTGGGTATTGGAAAGCTACTGGTGTTGATCGTAAAATCAAAGATAAGAGAGGTAATCGAGGCGAGATCGGGATTAAGAAGACGCTTGTGTATTATGAAGGTAGAGTTCCTAAAGGTGTTTGGACTCCTTGGGTTATGCATGAGTATCACATCACTTGTTTGCCTCAAGATCAGGTAATTGAATTTGAGCTTCTCAAGTAGTTGACTTAGTCTTATGTTTCTGCTAATCTAATTCTTGATCTTTTTGAAATGATTTTGGGTTTGTTTCATCTATCTCTGATCTACTTGTTGACTGTATAATTTGCCCTGTGTTGGATACTATCTTTAGTACAATTTGAGGTTAAAGTCATGTTCTTGTATAAATGGATTTGCTTTTCCCCGTGATGCTACATCTAGCTCAGGTTTAGGTTCTGTGTTGTCTCAGAGTTTTAAGTGCTATATATAGAAGTTGTGGCCTAGTGTATTTGCTTCTGTCAAAGCTTGTGATTGAGTTGTTTGAGTTATGTGTGTTTGATTTTTTGTTTTGCCGGCAAAGAACTTATGTGTCTGTACTTTTGGAATTTGTTCAGAGGAACTATGTTATCTGCCAAGTAATGTATAAGGGTGAAGATGGAGACGTCCCATCTGGTGGTAATAACTCGAGTGAGCCGAGTCAATCTATGGTCTCTGATTCGAATACTGTCAGAGAGACGATTACCACAGCGCCTGAAGTGAGTCCACTTTCTCTATTCGATAATCTCAAGTACTTGATTCTTTTACTCACACTCTCTATTAAATTTTGAGTTTGAGCAGCCAGGTCAAGAAAATTTCTTTGGTATGTCTGTGGATGATTTGAGAACTCCAATGAATGAGCAAAAACAAGAAGATTTCTCTCTGTGGGATGTATTGGATCCAGACATGTTATTCAGTGATAACAACAATTCTACTGTGCAGCCACAAGCTCCTCACTTAGCCCCGAATGATGATGAGTTTCTCGGTGGATTGAGGCATGTTAACCGAGAGCAGGTTGAATATTTGTTTGCCAATGAAGATTTCATATCCAGACCAACCTTATCTGTGACAGAGAACCGCAACGATCACAGGCCAAAGAAAGCTTTGTCAGGGATTATTGTTGATTATAGCAGTGATAGTAATAGTGATGCTGAATCGATATCTGCAACGGTAAAGCACATCACCCGTTTTCTGTATCGTTACTTTCATGGAGTAATATGTATTCTCACATTTTCATTTTTAATATGACAGAGTTACCAAGGAACATCAAGTCCAGGTGATGATAGTGTAGGTAGTTCAAATAGACACTTTCTGATCCATACTGGTGGAAATGAGATTCTATCG